>NW_024385092.1:0-8396 GCF_016835505.1 Polypterus senegalus
TATCAGAGCCCTCTAGACATGAAATAACACCCTTTAGTCTAAAGTTTAAACTGTCCTCCATGACAAGACAGAGATGACAGTTCTTTCACAATTAAAAGAATCCAAATAGATCTTCTTCTCTTCAGGAGCAGAGAATTTCAAAGGGAGAGAGAGAGAGAGCGCTTGCAAAGAGAAGCAAACAATCAAAAAATCAATACTTGTGCTTTTAAGTTTGCGCTGCATTTTTAGAGGAGCGCAGTATCTTCTAAGCAAACAGCCTCTGTGCAAACAGCCCTCTGCTCACATCTCCTCCATCAGGCGCAGAGAACGCCAGAGAGAGAGAGAGATTAAAGCAACAATCAAAAAAATCAATACGGTGCTTTTGTGCTTTTAAATATGCTGAGCACCGCAATAAAGCGCATTTTTAGAGGAGCCAGTATCTTTTAAGCAAACAGCCCCTCCGTCAGGCTGCAGAGAATGTCAGAGAGGGTGAGAGAGGCAGAGACAAGCAAACAATCAAGCTCGCTGGGATGCATATCTTATAGCATTGAGGAGTTTAGTTAATATATAATACATGCTCTGATTGGTAGCTTTAAGCCATCCGCCAATAGCGCCCTTGTATGAAATCACAGGGTAAACAAACTGAGGAAGCGTGTAGCATAAATTAAAAGACCCATTGTCTGCAGAAATCCACGAACCATCAAAAAATCTGTGATATATATTTAGATGTGCTTACATTTAAAATCACGATAGAGTGAAACCTGAAGTCGGCCTGATATAGCGAGGGATTACTGTATATCAATATATATACAGTGCATCCGGAAAGTATTAACAACGCATCACTTTTTCCATATTTTGTTTGTTATGCACCTAAGCTCAATTTTGAGCTTCATTGGAAAGGCTGTGAATACTTATGTACATGTGATTTCTCAGTTTTTTTATTTTGAATACATTTGCAAAAACCTCAAGTAAACTTTTTTCACCTTGTCATTATGGGATGTTGTGTGTAGAATTCTGAGGAAAAAAATGAATTTAATCCATTTTGGAATAAGGCTGTAACATAACAAAATGTAGAAAAAGTGATGTGCTGTGAATACTTTCCGGATGCACTGTATATATATGACACAGTTACTTGCCAAATAATAATTTCAAACCCTGGACGCCAACACCTAGCATAAGCCTCTGATGTTGCTCCACGGCATCTGGTTCTCTTACTTGACAGGGTGAGGATTGATAGGTTCGACCTATCCAAATAATCAGATTGAGATTCAGACCTATGAATGCAATACTCTGATCCGACTCAAGATTTAATCCCAGTAGGGAGAGCTAAAGGTCGCATACCTGATACACCTTGTATTATTTGGCAATGCATGTATCACATATCTATGAGCTGCTTTTTGCAACTGAGTGGATGTTTGCTGACTGGCCCTCCAACCACAAATGTTACCTGGCAGGTAACCATCCAAATAATTAGATTGAGATTATAAAAATATATATATATATATATATATATTGTAATAACTGGAGACCAGAGGCGTGAAAAGGTTTGGGGCAGCCACCGCTTAATGCGTTTCCGGCTGCAATAGAATTTGAGACATTGCAAAACAGTTGTTTACACAACAGAGTCCAAGACAGAACTGCCTGCCTAAGCAAAGGCAGTGAGCTTTATAGCTCAGAGGGCGGAAATGATGTCGTCCTCTGGGCCGGAACTGGAAGTGACATCACCCTTGGGACCGGACCGAAGTGACCTCACTCTTGGGCCGGAACCGGAGATGGTGTGTCCTTCCTGGAAATGGCGGCTCCTGGTGGGATTTCGGTAAGACCTGCAGAGAACTCAGAAAGAGCGCCAGCTCCCGCCCTCTGGGCAGATGTATAAACAGTATTGTCTAAGCCTTCAGCTGCTTCCCATGCACACGGTGACAAGACTCCCTCAGCCCAGACCCGCGGTCGGGCGACCTGCACCGAGGTCGTGGGCCGGGAGAGGGCATCGGCGCTGGCATGAAGGGACCCTGTCGATGAGCAGCATATTTGTACTGCTGCAGGTCAAGAAACCACCGCGTGACCCGCTGGATTCACTCCTGTGAAGGGCCATCCACTTAAAGCGCATGATCCGCACTTCAGAGTGAACACGCACCCAAGAGGTGACCGCAGCCGCCACCATTTGATCGCTAAAGCCTCCTTCTCCACCGCGCTACTGGTCTCCCGGTCCAACAGTTTCCGGCTCAGGTACATAACGGGGTGTTCAACACCGCCGACGTTTGGCTCAACACGGCTCCCAAGCCTGTGTCCAGCGTCCGTCTGGAGGACAAAAGGGAGAGAGAAGTTAGGAGATTAAGATAGGTGCTGAAGTCAGAGCCCTTTTAAGTCACTGAATGCAGCCCCGCTTTATCAGACCATACCACACAGATAGGAGCTCTTTTCTTTGTCAAGTCGGGTCAAGGCGCGCCTCTCGGAGAAACGAGGCACAAACGCGGTAGTACCCGGCCAAACCGAGAAAGGATTGGACTTGCCGCTTGGTTTTGGACGGGCCAGAGCCATTATGGCTTGCAACTTGGAACACTGGGCTCACAGTCCCGCCCACTAGGTAGCCCAAATATTTGGCTTCTCTCAACCCGGCAACATTTCTTGGGGTTGATCGAGCCCGGCCTCCCCAATGTCCGTAATACTGTTGTGACCTGCTGTATGTGCTCCTTCCAGGTGCTTGGAATAGATGACAACGTCATCCAGATAGGCAGCACAGAACGAGTTATGGGGCCGGAGCACTTTGTCCACCAGACGCTGAAAAGTCGCAGCGCCCGTGTAACCCGAATGGAAGGACACGATACTGCGTGTCCGCTAGGAGTGCTAAGCGGTTTTTCCTTCAGCGGACTCGTAAAGGAACCTGCCAGTACCCCTTTGTCATGTCAGTGTAGTCAAGAATTTGGCTGGTCCCAGTCTCTCGAGGAGGTCGTCCACAGCGAGGCATGGGATAAGCATCAAATCGGAAACTTGGTTGAGCGACGGAAGTCATTAAAACCTCCAACTGCCGTAGGCTTAGCAATCAAGACGATGGGGCTGGACCAGGGGACTACTACTTTCCTCGATCACTCCTAGTGCCAGCATTCGCTTGATTTCCAGTTCCACTTCTACTTTTTTGCCTCCGAGTCTGTAGGGTCGCCACGGACGATCACCCCGGTCAGTCACTATGTAGTGCGCTAATCAGAGAGGTCCGACCTGGCTGTTCACTTACCACCTCTGGGACCGAGCGGATAGCTGCTTCGAGCTCCTGTCTCTGTCTGGGAGATAGTGTTCGCAAATTAAGGGCACTTACTCCGCAAGAGAGCAGGGGCTGTCCGGAGGAGGGATCGATCCTCTCTCCACGCAGTTTCAGCAGGTTTACATGATATATTCGCCAGCTGGTCGGCGATTGGGCTGTTTCACCAAATAGTCGACCAATCCCTTCCTCTCCTTAATTTCGTAGGGGCCAGCCAATGTGCGAGCAGTTTAGGTGTGAAGTAGGAACCACACTGACGCGATCCCGGTTGGAACTCCGGAGAGTCGCACGTCCATAAGGCGGCCTGTGCTGATTGTGCCTCCTCATATGACTTTTTAGTATAGGTCTTATTACATCAAATCTATCGCCAATTGGGCGATATACTAAATGTTAGTGGAGGGCTGTGCCTCCCTTCCCAGCCCTCTTTTAAAATATCTAATAAGCCCGGGCTGTCTTCATAGTAATTCAAAGGGAGAACCCGTAGAGGCTTGAGGGACTTCCGTGTAGCAAAGAGGACAGGGAGGAGTTGGTCCCAATTCCTCCCATCCTTGCACTACTACTGCAGTAGCATTTGCTTGAGAGTTTGCTGAATCTCTCCACTAGCCCATCGGTTTGAGGATGATACACCGAGGTTTTAAATGCTTTATTTTCAGTAACTTGGCAGTCTCCTTGAACGCTTTCCGAGGTGAAAGGCGTTCCTTGGTCCGTCAGGACTTCTCTAGGAATGCCCACCGTGAAAAGACTCCTACTAGTTCCCGTGCAATATTTTTAGTGGTAGCCGAGCAATGGAACGGCTTCAGGGAATCGGGTTGCATAATCCACGAGGACGAGTATATATTTATATCCTCGGGCTGAGGGCTCAGGGTCCTACTATATCCACCCCAATCCTGTCAAAGGAACGTCCAATAAGGGAAGGGAATCAGGAGAGGTCCTTCCTAGGAATTTGCCGAGTTGACACTCCGGCAGGAAATGTAAAGCGCTAACCTCCTCATTAATCCCTCGCCAAAAAACGGAGCTTAATGCGCTCTAATGTTTTATCGAGCGAGATGGCCTCCAAGAAGGTGAGAGTGGGCTAACTCAAGAACCTGCACGGCAGGTCCGCGGACTAGCAACAACTTCCGGACCTTCCCTCATGTTCAAGCAACCCGATACAATAATTCATTATCCATGACAAAGTGAGGTCCCTGTGGCATGGGCAAATGCGTCAGCTGGCCGTAACGAGAACCACTGCATTCTTTATGTGCTTCAGAGAGTCGTCATTCCACTGTTCTCTCTTGAAAGAAGCCGGAGTTGCTCTAAACTGAAAGTGCAACTCAGAGAGCGGTCCGGTCTGACCTCAGAGGCGGAGAATCCTCCCCGCTGCCGGGCGCTAGTGGATGACGTAGTAGCCCGCACGGTCCGGGAGTATCTTCGCACTCTCTTGGCCTACGCCCCACTCCCTGTCGGCTGATTACACGGTGTGGAAGCAGCTTGAGATGAGTCTTTATCATCTATACGAGGCCAAAAGCTTTTCGGGAATGCTTTCAAACTACATGAGTTACTGTCAGACCAGTCCCGCCGAGGATTACGGAAACGGAGGATCCGGTGTACCCTACGTAAGTCAGCCGGGGTTCCTCCGAGACATACGTAACACCGGGCGGTATTGTCGAGCGGATATCTCCATGTATACATTTTAGACTGGTCTTTTTAATCCATTGTTGGTAGAACAAAACGCGAGCAACGACAGACACGCTTACTGCGCGAATCAAACAGCGCTGTTACCATATGTCCATTAATAATAAGCTCTCCGTATGTTTATCCGCCAGGGATTGCTAAGGCACACAAACAACCCCGCCATTGTCCCCTACGGTCCGCCTTGTTCCCGACAGGTCGCAGCCAGACGGCCCGATTCGAACAGGCTCTGATTGCGTGGAAGGGACTGTTTTTGAGGACATAACTCCCGGTAGTCCACAGAGCGGCTGGTCTGCCCTCCCGGCTTCACAGCCGGCCTCTGGGGTTGCTAAGAAGGCTTCTAGCAGTCGTCCAGGAATGGAATTCTCCCAGGCCTGGGCAAATTCTGGGTATTCGCTGTAGCAGCAAAACAGGCCACTGCACTTTGCAAGGTCAAATCAAATGGCCGTAGCCACTCACCACCTGTTGCCAGAGATCCATAGCCTGCTCTGACAGGCCTTTCGTGGAGTTAAACTCCCAGTCTATTATATTCTTTACCTGCCGGCCTGGGGACAGCCCATCGCTAACAGGACCTTGGTCCCGATGGGCTGCCGGCTTTCCTACCCAGAAGAGCATACTGAGCCACTCGTGTTTTCCCAGAGCCAGTGCAGCCTGTGGGTCCCCTCTACCTTCTCCACGAGATGGGTTAGCCCGGTTATGCTCGTGGAGCAGAGCCTGCACCAGCGCCCTTCCTGACCTCCGGCGCACTCCCTGCCCCGAAACTCGGCCCCGGTACTCACCCACCTGGTTCCTTGAAGGTCCGTGTCCCGGGTTCTTCGGGGACACCATCCTCCGCCACTCGCCACTGTAATAACTGGAGACCAGAGGCGATGAAAGGTTTGGGGCAGCCACCCGTTAATGCGGTTTCCCGCTGCAATAGAATTTGAGACATTGCAAAACAGTTGTTTACACAACAGAGTCAAGACAGAACTGCCTGCCTAAGCAAAGGCAGTGAGCTTTATAGCTCAGAGGGCGGAAATGATGTCGTCCTCTGGGCGGAACTAGTGACATCACCTGGGGCGGAACGAGTGACCTCACTCTTGGGGCCGAACTGAGATGGTGTGTCCTTCCTGGAAATGGCGTCTGGTGGGATTTCGGTAGACCTGCAGAGAACTCAGAAAGAAGCGCAGCGTCCGCCCCCTGGGCAGATGTATAAACAGTATTGTCTAAGCCCTTCAGCTGCTTCCCATGCACACGAGTGTACATATATATATATATATATATATATATATATATATATATATATATATATATATATATATATATATATATATATTGTGGAAAGCAGCCTGACACAGAACAGGCAGACACCAATGGTTTACAACCACACATGCCTTCCCTGTTTACAATGTCCAACAGCACACAACCCAGTGCCTCAGCATTAAGCACCCTCAAGTCCAGGCCTCACACAAATGCCTCTCTTCACCGCCTCTACTCCTCTCCTCAGGCTTCATCCTCTTCCACCCGACTCCAGCTGACGAATGGAGGGAGGCGCCCCCTTATATGTTCACCCAGACATGCTCCAGGTGCCTCCCAATGAACTTCCGCCGGCACTTCCTGGTGTTTGGCGGAAGTGCTGGCTGAGCACCCGGAAGCACTCTGGGTGTCCCTGGTAATCCTTCTGCCAGCACTTCCAGCTGTGGCGGAAGTGCTGATGTTGAGGGCTCTTCAGGCATCTCGGCGCCCCCCAGGCGGTGACCACGGGCCCCTATAGGGTGGAGCTTCCATGCTCTGTTTCCGTGGTCCCCATACCAACAAGGCGGCTGACCTCTCGTGGTCCGGAGGAGGTGTAATCCATCTTCTGGTCCTTCCAGGCATCCCAGCTGGTAATGCCCCCAGCCAGCTCACCACAATATATATATACAGTATTGGTTTTATAAAGCTCAAGCAGAAAGGGCAAGGCCAGCTTTGGGCTCTGAAGCCAAGTGTGTTGCCTTCACTCAGTGCCTTCTGAAGTGGTGGGTGTAAACAGAGAGACAGCTAGTGTGAGTGCACCATCTCATACTGGAGTGGTATTGCTTACTCCAGCAGACCTAGGAAGATGATCCCCAGGTGACTATATAGATATATACAGTATATTTATATATGCTTTATGTTGATGGATGACTTGAAACTGGCTCTTTGTGAATAAGTGTGGGTTTATATGAGAATGGGCTCCTTCTAGTGCAGATTCCTGCTTCACACCTGATAGTACCAGGTTAGGGCTCCTATTTCCAAAACCTAGTCACAGAAGTGGATGGATGGAAAATCTCACATCACAAAAGACATCAAAAATTAACTAGTGACAGCTAACAGACCCACTGTTATTCATACGTTTAGTGTCATATAAAGCCTGCTTGGATGTGATGTGCTGAACTCGACTTGTCACTTAATCCAGTGTTGCAGAAGCCCCTTCGAACAAGATGGAGTAAAGAGAACACTGTTTAAGAAGTAAAACCTGAAATTGGCTGTAAAGGGCTTAATGACAAGTGAAAAGCAAATTGGACAGAACTGTAATTACTTGTCAGTAAATTAAGACCAAAAAATAAACTATCATCTTGGAATTGTACTTCATATATAATGGTAGAGTTTTATTGATGAGAGTTTGTTTTGTTTCATAAGATCCATTGAGTTCATTGTGTGTTTTCCAGTTGTCCCATTAAATGTTCATGACTGTGTTTTTATTTTTATAATGTACCTAACCTTCTTGATGTGGAGCGTTCTTAATTTTTGTTTTAATCAGTATATAATGTTCTTAATATCTTTGTGATTGGAAGTGCGGTAATATTTTTAAATTGCAGTTATTTATCACTCATAAAATTCTGAAAATATTATAAATTATCTCCAGATGATTATATTGCTTATGTAAATATGGCATAGTGATAAGGTAAGGGATTCTGTAAATTTTAACCAATAACAGACAGCCCCTGAAATATAACATCTTCCAACTGACCTGGGCTCTTTTTTGTTAAATTCTTTGTAAGGCTTAACAGAGATGGTTTAATATAAAAATTGAAATCTTTGTTGTCCCCTGTCACACTGGCACCTCATTCCATTACTATTCTATGAGCGCTGAGGTCCTCAAGTTGCACGATTAGCCAGCTGGTTTCATTTTCACTTGAGATCTTTAACAGGAGGTGTTACTGGAGACAAGATAGCTTGTCTGCTCCTTGGTTTTTCAACCACCTTTAAGAGACAAGGAGGAAATCACCAGTGAGTGGCATGAAAATTCATTTATAAGTGAAAACAAATAGACTTATGATGCATAGAATACTTAAAGGAATCAGATGAGCACCATGGGCCATGCTAAACACTCCAAAGCTGGTAAGTTGTGCTTGTCATTGCTTTATTATATATATTTATAAAGTAACAGAAATGTCTGCTCAATTTTTTGCATGTTTCTGTATATTTTGCCAAGTGTAATTATACAAAGATAAGTCCTGCAATTGAAGAAGAAGAATTAGAATTTTTAGTT
>NW_024385093.1:0-1886 GCF_016835505.1 Polypterus senegalus
CCCAGGAGCACAGCGGCCTGAAGAATTGGGGAATGGAAAATGTTTGGAAACACCAGGACACTTTCTAGAGATGGCCAGTCTGAGTAACTGGGAAGGAATGGCCTTTGCCAGAGAGGTGACCAAGAACCTAATGGTCACTACAACAGAACCTGAGACGTCCTCTGCTGAAATGAGAGAAACTGTTTGACAGAACGGCCATCTCAGCAGTGCTCCACAAATCAAGCGTTTATGGTAGAGTGGCCAGGGAGAAGATACTCTCAAGTAAAAGACAAATGACAGCCTGAGTGCATCAAGGAAAAGATTCAAAGATCTGATGAGACAAACATTGAACTCTTTATACAGAAGACCGAGCAGGATGTCTGGAGAGGACCAGGTGCTACTCACCACCTGCCTAATGCCATTTCCAGAGTGAAGATGGTGGTGACAGCATCAGGGTATGGAGACAGAGTAACAGGTCAGAACAGAGGGGAGGAGAAGTGCAGTCAAATATAAAGAGGACATTAAAGAAAACTTGTGACCTCAAACTGGGCGATGGATCAACAACCTGAAGACTACAGCCAAGACAACACTGGAGTGGCTTTGTGACATGTCTGAGTGTCCTTGACTGACAAGACTGAGACCCCACAGAACAGGAGACACCTGAAGATGGCAGTTCACACAAGCTTACCTTGAAATCTGACGGAGTTTGAGAGGATCTGCCAGGAAGAAAGGGATCAGCTGTCCAAATCCAGGAGTGTAAAGCTTGAAGTGACACTTAATCATGAAGATCACCAAAGGGGCTTCCACAAAGACCTGAATTAAGTGTCTGAATACTTCTAGAAAGGAGAAGTTTCAGTTTTGATTTGTAATAAATGTGCAGACCTTTCTGAAGACCTGCGCACACTTTGTCTTTATGGTTACTGAGTGTAGACTGATGAGCACAAAAGATACTGTACAAAATTCCCAGCTTTATGCTGAACCTGAAGACACGCCCCACAAGACTACTGCGCATGCACAGCGTTTTGTTCCTGAATTGTAACGCGCTCACAGTCTCTTCCTGCTAGTTTGCGTTTTTCAAGTTACAGTTTGCTGTTACCTTTTGTAACTGTGTGTTGTGCGTTACTGACAAAGTAAGTCTTTTCTTTTATTGCAGCGTTCACTGTAACTTAAACTCTTAGTTAAGTTGCAACTTATGTTGACGGTCACTTCAAGTATAGAAAAGCGCTATTATGGTATGTTTGCTGTTTGCGAATGAACATATTGTTAAGTCTGTGCTCTGTTGACCTTAGGGGAGAGATGCGCTGTATTTTACTTAATTCCAGGATGTTAAAATGTGTTGATTCTTACAGTATTAAACATAAAGTTTTTTTTTTGTAAACGAATGCTGTCTTGTTTGGGGGAATATTTCGAACAAAATTAAATCAATAAATCAATGCGCAAATAAATACAAGTACTGTGAAAAGCGAGCATAAATGTGTTACGAAATATGTTTTTTGTTGCTTATTTATTTATTTCATTTTGTCCGTAACATTCCTCCAAACCATCATGAAATACGACTTGAAATAAAACTGTCACTTTCATTCGTCAAAGTTGAGAGGGTGGGCTCTAACACCCCCTCTAGTTACTGATTGGTGAATCGATAGCACAAGAATTAATTAGAAAAATGCTTACTACTGCCGATGAAATGGATTCTGCCGAAGATATTACGTATTTCAGAGAGAGAATTGAAGATTTATCGGAAGAAATTGAAATGTTGTTACAATGTTTGCCACTGATCAGAGTTGTAAAGTTCTTTGAAAAAGTAGCTGCGAATCTGCACCTGACTTTATACTCGTAAAACAAGAGTCAGATACTCAGTTCAAAATATTAGTTGGCGCTGCTTTGGGCATTCCATGTCAGTACCTAAA
>NW_024385094.1:0-7139 GCF_016835505.1 Polypterus senegalus
TAAAACCAAGTGCGGTTTATGCCCCATCTCCCTATGGATATTAGGATCAGGCTTTAGTGTTTCTGACAAAAGAACACACATGTGAAAAAAATTAAGACCAGGGCCCCGATGTTGAGATGATCCAGATTTGAATGTAGAAGGTGGGCATGGGGAACCACTACTAGGTCCAGGTACTTTGGTATTTAACATATTTCAGAAAAATCTAATTTAAGAAAAGACACTTATGATTTTCAACAAAAGGAAAAAAATGAACGCAAAACATTACCTTTAATTCTTATCAGAAAGAAAAAACGTCCTTTATGTAACAGTAAATAAAACGTATTTTAATAAAAAATAAAGCACATCAATGAAGCAAAAGTTGGCTGCTTTTTTTTTTTACCTGAAAGCCGTGACTCATTTTTCCCTGTATATGTCCTCATCCCGGGAGTGTCACTTTTTTGTTTTTTGGAACAGTAAAAGTCCATCCTCTGCTGATGCCAGTGTAACTTCAAGGCCGATCGAGCGATATGTTGGAAGACTGGTCGCACGTGCCGTCAAAAACCGCGCAGAAGTACTTCCGGTTTCAGATGTCGAAAGTGCGTCTGTTTGAGCCATTACACTTTCATTTCGCAAATAAGCCCACAAATGTCTAATTTTAAGGCCGACTTATTATTTGCTACCATAGAATTAAAAAAATCCCTGATTTTATTCTTGATTCAAAATCTGAATAATTCCTCCCATTCTCTCTTCTAAAATGAAATGTCAAATACCAAAACGTAGACGGACTAGTACTACAATGCTCTTCCCCAAAAAAGCTAGGGCATGTGAAATGAGACTGAAGCCCTTAGTTATGCAAATCAAGATGCGCATTAACCAAAAATCCATGTCCTTGGAATCAAAGTGATTACAGTCATCCTCCAGCTTAGATGTTTGCACCTGGTCAGCCTCCAAGACGACAGGACCACTGTTTAGGAGCACATTCTTCCTGGATGAAGCAGTTCGTGCCAACTTGTCTGCAGCTCTGCCAGATCCTGAAGGTGGGGAGAGGAAGAGAAAAAATAGAAAGCTATTACAAAATAGAAAATAAGACCCTCATTAGAAAGGCAAGCCAAGCACCCACCACTTCAAATACAAAGCTACCCCAAATCAGTTTTTGTAAACTAAAAACATTCTGCATTCCAAATATGGGTTATACATTCAAGTATTTCCACAAGTTGGCATCACAACTACAGGAGTACCTAATGACTACTTAACTCACTTCTCACAGGGCAGCTCTGAGTACAGGGGTCTGCTGCAGAGGGATAGCAGGCAGCAGCACCACAATAGATTAAGATCTACAGAAAGTAAAAGGAAGAAAAAAAATCAATAGGAGACCAAACAGCAGAGAAACTTACACTGTAGTGGACTAAGCAATGGCATTTCAAAAAGGACAATATAAAACACAGAACAGCACAAGACACAGGATTCACCTTCGCCAAAACCCACCTTTTCAGCCACGGCTTGCTGAGCTGCAGGATCCACAAAGCAAACATCTCAAACACAAATCTCTTTGTAATGACTTGGGTAGGCCACTCCAGATGTGCTGCCCATAGTCACCAAGCTGGTCAAATAGTTATCCCCTGTGTATGGGCACCTGGGCAAAGCAACCCCCCCAGTTAGCACTGAAGAGCCAACCCCTCCTCCCCACCCTTTACACTTGGGGCACCTACCCATTCACCAGAAGGCTCCACTGGAGCTGACTGGAAACAGAAGGTCCTGGGGTAACCAAGCAATCCAAGAGTCAGCACAAGTTTAGGGTCAGTCCTGTTCATGATGTGCACTTCCACAGCCACAGGATACTTAGAGTTTTGGTCACTGGGTAGTCAGCACCCAAACATAGTAGGTACCATGGGGAGGAATCTGCTCCATTGAAAGGAGGGGGCATTACTTAGCAATATCACACAAACCCAAATGATACTTCAGATCAAGGAAATTCAGACAATGATCAGCAAACCAAGCCAATCTGTGACCCCAGCAGTACCTGTTCAATGACCAATTTCCCCAGGTCAAATGGCTTGCTCTACTACTGAAGAGGTGGCGCCTAAAGTATACCCCTCCACTTGCACATCCTGACTTCCGAGTAGGTCACGGGAAGAATAACCTGGGGGAGAGAAACACCACATCACAGCAGGTAGACACATTTAGGGTTAGGAGGAAGCAGGTTCAGAAGCCTTACTTGTAGACACTGTCCCTGGTGATGGAGCCCTCTGACCACTCCTCACAGTGATGGGAGAGACATGGTGTTCTCTTAAGTCACATTACCACCAGCAAGCGGAAACAGGTATATTAGAGTTACTGCTGACCATGAAGTCCGTGCAGGGTGGGGATTCCATTTCCAAGTCATCAGCAAGAAAATTACATTCTGTGGCTTCCAATGTTCAACAATTTTAGGACAAACCTTATCCCCTTCACTAGGGCACATTAGTCCTCCTTCTCAGTTTAATATTAGATCATCCCCGCTTCATCGGGTCTAATACAGACATCTCATTACTCAGCACTGCATATCAAGGTTGAGAGCCCATTGCTCCTACATATCCCCAGTTGGAGTCTCACCTGAACTGTGCTGCCACACCCACTTACTGGAAACTGGTACATGACAAAGCTGGACAGGCTGGTCACAGGGCTGCAGCTGGGGGAACTGCTGTCCACCAACTGGAGGGATCCAACATCCAGGGAGGAAGGGTCACATTCTCATACACCCCCACCACCCCAAAATGGCATCCAGGCTGCACTGCACAGTCATGGCCAAGCAGACACAAGCATGACTATCCAGTAGCATTCACCTTTGCCACCACACCTAATCACTGGGATCATTGGCAAGTAGATGACGGTGCTGGCTCGATTCATAGCAACAGTTGTTGGCTTCACAGTCCACTTTAGTGATGGATGATGACCCTCCCAGGAACTTCTCACCTCTCTGCTACTGCATATTCTCTCAGGAACAGTGCTTATAGCCAAAAAAATATACAGGAGCAGGAACCCGATCTGTGAAAGATCACATTTGTAGGATGGGAGAGACACCTCGGGGGCCCAACCGAAAAAAGAGAAGCATACATAGTTTAGGGCATGTGATGGTTCTCCAATTAGAGGGATGTCCAAAGGCAATGACCACGACATATTGGGAATGCTAAAGAGACAAAGGGGACTTAAACCACAATTCAAGACTCACCATTGATCGTAGTTTTTATTCGTTTGCTTAAGGCCGGCGTTTACTCACCTCCTCAGCCACGTAACCATACCGGGAAGAAAAGGGCACCGTTTGTGCATGTAAAGTCTGGCCGAACCACACTAAGAATCCTGGGATATCTTTGGTCACATTTACCAGTCTGCCCCTTATCTCTAAGAAATACAAATATATATGTGAGCAACCCCTACCCAAGAGCCTTACGGACAAGCCCCAAATGCAGAACACGCACTCACTCTGAAAAAAAACCATCAAATGACAGTGTCATCACTTAAAACCCGTGCATTTCTTAGTAAACAAACACGCCCCTGAACAAATTGAGCAACAGACACGCACAAGACTATCAGCAAATACACCAGCAATCCAACGCTTCCATGCTGTGAATTCAAGGAAACAGGAGCACAACTGGAACAAGAAGTTTAAATCATCAGCACGGCGACGTGACTCTCTTTAGTGAGAAGGCGCAGAATGGAAGCCCAGACAGTTGGGCACTACTCTGCCCGGCGGCTTAATTGAGCAATCGGCACTGTAATCAATACGATGGATGTGCTGTGACTTACCCATGCTCTACTCACCGGTCACTTTTTAGGTCAGAAAGTATTATGACTTTGATGGCGCCAGTGTGTGTGGCATTCGTCTGCTTCTTTCTATTTTGCTGTTATATTTGTATGTATCATGCAAAATGTCAACTCACTACTGGTGTATTATTCTCCACAAACACTTGGGGAGCTTCTCGCTTGTCTGCACTAAAACTTATTACAAGTTGGACGACGGAGGGACGAGATTTTCCTCCTCCCCAGCTCCTATCTGGAATACGACATTTCTCTACCTTGCTCTAGGTCCCACCTCGCTGAAAGCGTCACATATGCGCCGAGGTAAAGCTAGATGATGGTTAGTGAAGTTAAAGGCCTGTTTGGCTCGATCTCCCAAAGTTTTTCTGGCTCAACACAGGTCGGCTCCTCACCTTTTGTGTCATGCTGCACTCCCGGGATACTGTGGACTCCCTGGCTGTTACCTGTTTTTGGCTCTCGATCAGGCGATGCCCCCCCGTGCCCTGCCCAATCCAACTGCGCTGGTTAGTGAGCGAATCTCCAGAATTTGTAGGCATCTAAGCCATGCTCCGCATCACTATTATAACTTGGACTCGGCTCCCATCAGGATGGGTCTACAGTGAACACTAGATCCCTCAGCTAGAACAAAACTTTTATCTTAAAGGATTTCTTCGACTCTCATGCATTGGATTTCCTCTGTATTAACTGAAATCTAGTTGTCACTTAGCGCAGTTCAAGCGCCTTCTCTGAATTGTTGCCGTGTGGCTACTCGTCATGCTAAATCCCCGTGGTTCTCAGGTCGTGGTGGAGGTTTAGCGATTATCTTCAAATCCAAATTCGATTGTAAACAAAGCTCTCCTAGCTGTTTCTTTCTCCAACTTTGAACGGAGTCTTCTTGAGTTGGAGTCGTCCTCCTGTGTTGCTCTGTGAGGTGGCTAATCGTCCACCAAAGTATAAGAAGGATAAGTGACTTCTCCGATTTTTCTGGCTGAATGTATGTCAAAATATGACCAAGTTTTAATTGTTGGGATGTTATTATTCATATCTGTTGAACTGAGAATGACTTTGGTGAAGGACTTTTACATTTAATGGACTCTTTTAAGTCTTTAAGATGGTCCATACCTATTAAGGGCGTGCATACATTAGGATCTTGTCTTTTCTCTCGCGTTGTATCGGTTCTTAATCTGGAAATTAGTGATGCAGTGTTTTCAGTTCATATGCCCGCTTTATTTGATTTTGTTCCTCTCTGTCAATTTTGTTAAACCGCGACGCCCCTGCTCGTCACGCTGCTGTACTTCCTAAATCTTCCACTGCCGCTCAGTTCCCTCTGCTGTATTTATAGTGTGACCTCACAGCCCTCTGTGTCTTCCAATACTGGAGGAGCTAACACTTCAGGTTAATTCTGCTCCGCCAAACTTCTGGACTCTGTGGCTCCAACCAAAGCTCCAGCAGCTCTGGAGCCGTGGTTAAATGCTAATACCTAGGCCTATAGACGGCGGTGCAGGGAGAGCTGGCCAGAGCTGGAAAGATGGACAGGTGGCAGGTTTCTTTTGAAATTTGGAGGAGATGGTTGGTTGTGTTATCAGAAAAGTTTAAAGGCTGCAAGATCAAGTTTCTGGCCCTAACTCTCACACAACCCCAGTGTACTTTTTAACATATAAACTAAGTTCACTGAACATTAAGTACAGAACTCAATCTGAAAGCTTCCTAGAGAAACTTACGAGAAATCTCTAGACTTTTTTTGAAGAAGGTTGTAATAATAATTATAATAATACATTTTATTTATATGGCGCCTTTCCCATGATCAAAGCACTTCACAGAGTTTTAAGATGGAATAGCAGGGTATATAGCATTGTACAAACCAGTTTAATAAATAAAGAAGATTATGACAGTGAATTCAGAGAACAATTCTAACAGACAACATAATTGATGGTCTCACACACACACACACAGGTTACGTGAACATCTTGACATGGAGGTAAACTGAAAGAAGGGTAATAAAGTCAAGTAGAGCTAAAAGCCTTCCTGATCAAATGAGTTTGCAGTTGTTTTTTAAAAGAATTCATGGAGTCCGCTGACCTGATTAATTTCGGTAGGTCATTCCAGAGTCGTGGCACTCGCTATACAGCTGAAGGCCCTGTAAGCACTAAGGCCTTAATTTCATCACCTTCTCATGTTCCGTCCATTTTAATACCCTGTTTGGCTGTGTTTGACCACTTTGACTGGTCACTTTCCTTTTTAAAAAGCAGCTGGTTTCCAGTATGAAGCCATTTGGCTCCACCCTTGATGATGTCCCTCCTCGACTTCTTAAGGAGGTCTTTTCTACCTTTGGGTCCTTCTATTCTTACTATTTCACTGCACAACAAAGCTTTTGCTTCTTGAACCCTGTTGGTTTTTTCTTACAGATTTTTTGGGTGCTGATCGCTGAATATCACATCAAAACGCATACTCCATCGCATACCGTTTCAGTTTTGTCATGATTTTTCTTATATTTGTTTCCAAACATTTTTCGCTCCCGTAAGTGACTTATCAACAACAGTTTGTGCAGCCTGGTCATGTCCTGGTCATGGCATCAGGCCGGGTTGTAAGCTGTTCTGTGGAAGTTGACATCCTGGGCTGGTCTCAACGAGCTTGACGCTGTCTCCACATGCTATAAAGGTGGCTTGCATACAGCGAACCTGGTCATTTGGTTCATATAGATAGTCAGTGTGTGTGGATGGTATCAGTATAGTAAAGTATAGTATCTGTAGCAATATAACAGTAAGTAAGCTTGATGCTATAGTCGTTTTGGTGTCTCACAATGTTGTAACAGCGCGATACATTCTTCTCTATCTGTGGTAATTATACACTTGCTACTCAGAGACGTTGGATGACTGCTCTCTTATGAAGAAAGCTTATCATCTGTATTTTGGCTGCAAAATTGGTGACCAAGACAAGGAATGGGCGCTTCACATTTTCTGTGTAACCTGTGCAGTCAGTCTGAGAGCCTGGCTTAGAGGCACGCAAAAGACAATACCGTTTGCTGCTCCGATAAATGGCGAGAACAGAAAGACCATGTGACGGACTGTTACTTCTGTTTGACTAATGTGTCTGGTTTCTCTACCAAAAAACAGAAGTCAATTGAATATCCTGATCTGTCTTCAGCAATGAGACCCATGCCACATGACGTACGACAGTCTTCCAATTCCGAAACCACCACAGGATTGGACCTAGACAACCAGATGAAGAAACTGCAATGCAGGATACTGACAGTGACATTGAACACATTTTGAACCGGCTTTCCAGGCGATCCAGGTCTAATAATTCAGTCCGAATTGAACGATTTGGTCAGAGATTTGGGTCTGTCAAAAGGAAAAGCCGAGCTGCTGGGTTAGAAACTACAGGAA
>NW_024385095.1:0-22290 GCF_016835505.1 Polypterus senegalus
TCCCCTTTTTTCCCCCTATCTCTGACGGTTTTATCACTTCTAATGATAGGGAGGTTTTGCTTTTGGGAAACTCTTTTGAGGAAACCTAGTGAAATGGAGTCTCAAACAAAGCAAAAGGGTGTGTTAGGTCCAAAAATCCCATAAAGCACACAAATTTTTGCTGACCAAAAACACTTCCCTGGACTTTTGCCCTAGCATGCCCAAAATGGGAAGCTGGTCCTAAAACTTCAAAACATAAAATAATTCAAATATATGAAAATGCCTTTCAAACAGTTTGATTACCTGAACCAACTTGACCGGATAGTTCAAAACAAGTCTTTGCAAATTAAGAGTTTTAAAAAAACAAAAAGGAAACACAAAAGAACAAAATGATGAACGGGCAAAAGGGTTTACTTTTAAACAACCCAAGGCCAATCCGTAATCCAATACTCAGAATCAATGAAATCCTCAAAGCAAACCAAAAAATAAATGAAAACAGTATTAAATTTTCTTCTATAACCAATAAACCGGGGAACCATCTCTTCCCGGAATTTAAAGGTGGTCACAAATCTCAGGGTGGACCAACCCTTAAATTCATTCACAGAACACAAGGATTTACACCATTTTAAGGCAAATGATTGTAATAAACAAAACAATATAAATCCAAAAATACATAGTAATAATTAAAAATTAAAAATAAACAATGGGAAATTTTAAAAATATTTTAAACAAATTGATAAAAACCAACAAACCCCTTAGAGATTCCTTTTCCTCTTTTCACTGCTAAATTTTTATTATGTTTTTGAATATGTTTGGGGTCTTACCATTTCAGCAAAATGAAGTTTGGACTGACATGTCTCCCAGATGGTACTGCATGATTGATAAAAGTCTGTCTAAAACCCCACAACGTGAGGGGGCCATCAATTTTCATTACATTGCAACTCTTCTTTGTGGAAATGCAACTGCAAACCTGAAACCCTTCACGGGGCTTCACTTTTGTCTGGGCATTCACATATACCGTTCTCAGGATAAACTGCCCTTTGAATAAAGCAAAATGTAAATTTTTGACCTGTCCAGAGACCTGTTCTCTTTTTCAATCATGGGAAAACAGACTACAAAATTCTCAGTCCATGGGTCAGCAATCAATTAAACAATTATCATCTTCTATACTTTCTATGATTAAATCTATTCAGCATCACTTATTCTTAATATGCAAAATTGTATCACCTTTATTCTATCAACTAAAGTCACAAGTAATTTCTTACTCTATTGATTCTCCCATTACTCTAAAGCTATTTCCCCTTAGGAGAAGTGTTTATAGATCATTATATTACCTTACGCCCTATGGAATTTGATAGGGTGGTCAGATTAATTATGCAATTTTCGTTACGCTATAACTTATTAAGTTCATTACATAGAAAATCACCTGAAAACCCCAGACCATGAAAAGTGTGCGAATCATCTTTCCCCCAAACTGGAATCGTCCCACATAAATCAAAGTCTCCGGGCGATCTGGATCTCAAAATAGATCTGGCCCCCTGTATTGACTTTCCCATTAGTTTATCCTTGCTTCTAAATGAGTGTCCATTACTCATTTACCTCATTCTAACCTTGGGAAATCCCATTGGTGGTTTCTCTAAGATGAGGCAGAGACCTCACATGCATGCCTTTAAGCTACATTTTGTTAAACCTTGAGTACATTCAATCCTTTTCCTTATGTTTAATAATTCATTCTGTTTTACCTATATATATATATATATATAATAAATACCCGCTTCACAGCGAAAGTATTTTTAAAAAGTAATGAAAAAAAAAAGAAAACATTTTAAAAATAACGTAACATTATTGTCATGTAATTTTTTGTCATTTTTATGAGTGTTGCTGTCATATATATATATATATATATATACAAACACACACACACATATATTTCATATTTACTCCCTGCAAGCACCCAAAGGGCTTGAGAAGGCATTTCAGGCATGCGATGTGGAAGTGACTACTCTTTTCCCCTTCCTGACCATTCCTGGAGATTCCACCTGGCTCTCTTGACGCATTTCGGACAGGCCGGGAAGTGAACCTTACAGCCGGCCCTGAATCACGTCCGGCTCGATCAATGGAATGAAGAACACATGCCCGATCCTTATGACCTCATTTTTCCCCCTTTAAAAGCTGCCCATCAGTCTTGTTCGGGACTCAGTTGTATGCACTTCAGTGCTGTTATCTTTAAAACGACTTTTGCAGTCGGGATACCATATTATCGGTGGATGCCCCAAACCTTTATCTGTTTATGTCTTTTATTTCCTATATACATATACACAATAAAATATATATATATATATATATAATTAATACTGTATACACATACATCCACAGATATATATATATATACATTTGTATATATATATATATATATAATCTACATATACACACACATACATATATACACACACATATATATACATACACACACACTAAAACAATAATATACATAATATCTACTATTATACATATTCACATATTTTATATACATATAAACAATGTATAATATATATACATAACATGTATAACAATAATATTTTTATATATAAAATAATATGTGTGGATATATATTATTTAGGATAAATATTTTTACTGTTAAATATTGTCTTAAGGCACGTAAAGGGGAGTCTGGGAAGGGCCCTTTTAAAACCGTATATAAAGGCCCTTAAAAAAAAATTAGATTAAAGGAACAATAATGAAGATTTAGGGGGTTAGGACATTACTTTTGTGGTGTAAGCTCTGTTTTCTGTTGTTTCATCCGTTCTTTCAACCTTTTTCAATTGGAGTTTCTTCCCTCAAATTAGGTTTTGGAAAAAAAGGGAAGGGAAAAACACAAGGTATTAAGGGGAAAGGTTTTCCAGGTCCTGCATTTGTTCAGACACCTCATGGCATGGAATGTCAAAACCTTCGGCCTTCACACGGAAAAAACTCCAACGGAGTGTTCTTTTTCCATGGTTTTTCAAAGATAGTCTAATAAAAAAACTTTTTATTTTTAAACCACAAAGGTGGAGTTAATTTTGCGTTTAATGTCCCAAACTTCAGTTTCCAGTAGTTCAACCGGAGGAACAACAATCCATGTTTAGCTGTTTCTACATTTTCCTTTAAAATTTACAGGCAAACAAATAAGACTTTATTAAATTTTTAAATATATTTTTATTGAATGTTTATGTTAATATGAAAGTATCAACTTGTAGTTTGCTCGAAAGCTTAATGCAACCTGTTTTCTTGGCCCAAGGGCCAGCCCCTTCAAATTCCCCACGGGTTTATTAAATGAAAATATATATATATATATAAGAATATTTTCTGTAATAGGGAAGTAGTGTAAATTGGGGTCATAGAAAAACATATTGCAATGAATTTTTGGCATTTAATTGCTTCACAAAGTTTGATTATCTTTTTTCTTTTTAAAGGTTTTATTTGGAGATGTGTTTTGTTCAAGTTAATTATTGAAAAACGTTTTAAAAATAAAGGTTTATTCATGATTTCTTTCTTATTGCATCAATAAACAGCACGCCTTCCTCTTTATTTGAGACATCACACACTGCATGCACTGGTTTTTAACACTGTCTTCCCTTTAGCTGGATATTGACTTTTCCACCGTGCTTTGCGCAGTAGCTGCACTTATGAATATACTTGTATGCGTCAGTCTCTTCATATTCTTTTGCTGCCTTCTCAATTGTGTACTGCGTTTTTTGTTCAGCGCTCTTTGGAGCTCTTGCTTTTTGTCTGCGTACTGCGTTCACAGTCACAGTTCACAGAGTTGCGTCTCTCATCGTCACCCCTCCCACGGCGACCGAGCTGCAGGGTAGGGCCGGTATATATGTACATAAGTCGGTTCCAGTTATGACCATTACACGTAGAATTTGAACCTGAAATGAAACCTGCCTAACTTTTGTAAGTAAGCTGTGAATGAGCTCTAAATTTCAGCCTTCTACCTACAGGGAAGTTGGAGAATTAGTGATGAGTCAGTGAGTGAGTGAGTGAGGTGAGTCAGTCAGTCAGTCAGTCAGTCAGTGAGGGCTTTGCCGTTTATTAGTATAGATTAACTAAAAAGTCTATATCTGCACCCCAACCCTTTCATTTTTATGTACTGTATAAGTGCATTTGTCTGGCTTTATTTCCACCTCAGAGGAATGGCATTTTGCTTTACAACTGTTCCATGATAAGACTGGACTGTAGATGAGGTATACCAGGGTCCAGGTGGTTTCTAACAGTTCTGAGATGATAGAGGTGCTGGATATCTTCTGATTTTTGAAGAGAAAGTAAGCTTTTCTCATTTATGCACTCAGTTTCCATGTGTGTGTATATATATTATTGGGACCTGCTCAGGTGAAAAAAATATTGGTTCATAAATATCACAAATATATAGAAATTGATTAATACATACACTGTATTATTATTGGTTTGAATATATACTTTGGAAGAGGTAAATTGATGTGAATATATATAGTGGATTGAATAGATTGGTTTAGTTATACAGTATATATTGTAAAGGAGACTCAACAATGTGAAGGTGATCTTGTATAACTGTAGGTTTGCACACAAAACAAAAGAATTGTGGAAAGTTGTGTAAGAAGTTGTGGAAATATCTTTCCAGACAAGATTTTAAAGCAGAACAAACTCAAAGATGGCTGAAGAAGTTTTGGTCATATGGCTTCCGGGCACAAAGGCGAGTTCTGGAGAGTGGACAATGGATGGGATGTCAGAAGTAGAATGGCTGTCAGTCTTCTATTCTGTAGAAGGAGGAAGAGAGAAGTCATTAACAAACCACAGCAACCATCACTAGAGCCCTTAAGCTTTCTCCCAAATCTCAATTTCCTTGTCATTTAAGTACATATTTCATTCTTTACAAGCGTTATAGTACATACTTTTTGTTAGGCATGTTGTTCTGTGGTGCTTGCTTACAAAACACTATTTGCTTTCATTATTTAACAAATCACACCAATTCTGCTTCATTGATCAATTCCATCCTGTCCATCCTGCCTCTGTTATTTTCTCATTCCCCTCCCATTACAAATCTTTCTCAGAAGCCATTTTTACATTGACGTACAAAACAGAATGAAATTATTGATATTCCAGTCTCTCTTGGTTTACATATTCATTTTTAGAACTGTTCTACAATGTACAGTCTGGGTTTCACATAACAAATCATCATTGAGAATTAATGCTGGAAACATTAAATCATATATATGAAGAAACAAAGGAGCATTGGGTGGCATGATAACATAGTGGCTGGGCTGCTGCCAAGCAGTAAGGGGACAAGGGGTCACATCTTGGGTCCTCCCCTGCGTGGTGTTTGCATGCTTTAACAGATGCTTTTATCCAAAACGACTTACAAAAGTCAAAGTTCAACAAGTGTAACAGGACAGGTAACAAATGTTGATTGCCACAAGTAAAAGATGTAATAATTCATACATTTACAATCAATAAAACAATTACACTTGAATAGCAAAGAATATAAAGTATCACAGCAGAAAGATTTTTTTTCCTTTTCAAATAGACAGTGTCACACACGTGTGCATGGGAAGCAGCTGAAGGGCTTAGACAATACTGTTTATACATCTGCCCAGGGGGGGGCGGGGTACGCTGACGCTCTTTCTGAGTTCTCTGCAGGTCTTACCCGGGAAATCCCACCAGGAGCCGCCATTTCCAGGAAGGACACACCACCTCGGTTCCGGCCCCAAGAATGAGGTCACTTCCGGTTCCGGCCCCAAGGGTGATGTCACTTCCAGTTCCGGCCCAGAGGACGACATCATTTCCGCCCTCTGAGCTATAAAGCTCACTGCCTTTGCTTAGGCAGGCAGTTCTGTTTTGGACTCTGTTGTGTAAACAACTTGAAATGCCTCAAAGACTTTGCAGCCAGGAAACCATTAAACGCGTGGCTGGCTGAAACCTTTCACGCTCTGGTCTCCACTTATTACAGTGGCGTAGTCGGCAGGATGGTGTCCCTGAAGAACCCGGGACCGCGGACCTTCAAGGAACCAGGTGGGTGAGTACCGGGCCGAGTTTCGGGCAGGGAGCGCGCGAGGGTCAGGAAGGGCGCGGTGCAGGCTCTGCTCCACGAGCATAACCCGGGGCTACCAACCCATCTCGTGGAGAAGGTAGAGGGGACCCACAGGCGTGGGCTGGCTTCTGGGGAAAACACACACGAGTGGCTCAGTATGCTCTTCCTGGCAGGAAAGCCGAGCCGCCATCGGGACCAAGGTCCCTGTTAACGATGGGTTGTCCCCAGGCCGGCAGGTAAAGAAATAATAAACTGGGAGTTTAACCCAGTAAAGGGCTGTCAGAGCAGGCTATGGCTCTCTGGCAACAGGTGGGTGAGTGGCTACGGCCATTTGATTAACCCCCTTGCAAATAGTGCAGCAAGTGGCCTGTTTTTGCTGCTACAACACTACCCCAGGAATTTGCCCAGCCGGCCTGGGGAATTCCATTCTATGGACGAGCTGCTACAGCTCTAAACCCAGAGGCCGGCTGTGAAACCTGGGAGGGCAGAACAGCTGCTCTGTGGACTACCCGGGAGTTATGTCCTACTAAAGCAGTCCCTTCCACGCAATCCAGAGCCTGTTTCGAGTGCGGGCCGCCTGGCTTGCGACCTGTCGGGAACAAAGGCGGACCGTAGGGGACAATGGCGGGGTTGTTTGTGTGCCCTTAGCAATCCCTGGCGGATAAACATACGGGAGAGCTTATTATTAATTGGACATATGTAACACAGCTGTTTGATTCCGGCAGTAGCGTGTCTGTCGTTGCTCGCCGCTTTGTTCTACCGCAACAATGGATTAAGAAAAGGACCAGTCTAAAATGTATACACGGAGATATCCGCCGCATAATACCGCCTCGGTGTTACGTATGTCTCGGAGGAACCTTCGCGACTTACGAAGCGGTACACACGGATCCTCCGCTTCCGTAATCCTCGGGCGGACTGGTCTGACAGTAACTGTAGTTTAGAAAGCATTCCCTAAAAGCTTTTGGCCTCGTTATAGATGATAAAGACTCATCTCAAGCTGCTTCCACACCGTAATCAGCCGACAGGGAGTGGGCGGTAGGCCAAGAGAGTGACGAAGATACTCCCGGACCGTCGCGGGCTACTACGCCATCCACTAGCGCCCGCAGCGAGGGAGGATTCTCCGCCTTGAGGTCAGACCGACCCGCTCTCTGAGTTGCACTTTCAGTTTAGAGCGACTCCGCTTCTTTCAAGAGAGAACAGTGGAATGACGACTCTCTGAAGCACATAAAGAATGCAGTGGTTCTCGTTAACGGCCAACGACGCATTTGCCCATGCCACAGGGACCTCACTTTGTCATGGATAATGAATTATTGTATCGGGTTGCTGAACATGAGGGGAAGGTCCGAAGTTGTTGCTAGTCCCGCTGACCTACCGCGGCAGGTTTGCGAAGTTAGCCCACTCTCACCTTCTTGGAGGCCATCTCGCCCGATAAAACATTAGAGCGCATTAAGCTCCGCTTTTTGGCCGGGATTAATGAGGAGGTTCGCGCTTTGCATTTCCTGCCCGGAGTGTCAACTGCGGCAAATTCCTAGGAAGGACCGTGCTCCTCTGATTCCCCTTCCCCTTATTGACGCTCCTTTGACAGGATTGGGGTGGATATAGTAGGACCCTGGAGCCCTCAGCCCGAGGATATAAATATATACTCGTCCTCGTGGATTATGCAACCCGATTCCCTGAAGCCGCTCCATTGCGCGCTACCACTAAAAATATTGCACGGAACTAGTAGGAGTCTTTTCACGTGGGCATTCCTAGAGAAGTCCTGACGGACCAAGGAACGCCTTTCACCTCGGAAACGTTCAAGGAGACTGCCAAGTTACTGAAAATAAAGCATTTAAAAACCTCTGTGTATCATCCTCAAACCGATGGGCTAGTGGAGAGATTCAATCAAACTCTCAAGCAAATGCTACGTAAGGTAGTCAGCAAGGATGGGAGGAATTGGGACCAACTCCTCCCCCTTGTCCTCTTTGCCTACGGAAGTCCTCAAGCCTCTACGGGTTCTCTCCCTTTGAATTACTATCGGAAGACAGCCCCGGGCTTATTAGATATTTTAAAAGAGGGCTGGGAAGGGGAGGCACAGCCCTCCACTAACATTTTGGAGTATATCGCCCAGTTCTTGCGATAGATTTGATGTAATAAGACCTATACTAAAAGTCATATCGAGGAGGCACAATCAGCACAGGCCCGCCTGTATGACCGTGCACGACTCTCCGGGAGTTCCAACCGGGGATCGCCATGGTATTGGTTCCTACTTCACACTCTAAACTGCTCGCACATTGGCTAGGCCCCTCTGAAATTAAGGAGAGGAAGGGATTGGTCGACTATTTGGTGAAACAGCCCAATGCCCACCAGCTGAGCGTAATATATCATGTAAACCTGCTGAAACCGTGGAAGGAGAGGGATCCCGATCCCTCCTCCGACAGCCCTGCTCTCTCTCGCGGAAGTAAGTGCCCTTAATTTCGCGAACAGCTATCTCCCAGACAGAGACAGGAGCTCAAGCAGCTATCCGCTCGGTCCCAGAGGTGGTAAGTGAACAACCAGGTCGGACCTCTCTGATTGCGCACGACATATTGACTGACCCGGGGGTGATCGTCCGTGAGCGACCCTACAGACTCCCGGAGGCAAAGAAAGTAGAAGTGGAACTGGAAATCAAGCGAATGCTGGCACTAGGAGTGATCGAGGAAAGTAGTAGTCCCTGGTCCAGCCCCATCGCCTTGATTGCTAAGCCTGACGGCAGTTGGAGGTTTTGCAATGACTTCCGCCGGCTCAACCAAGTTTCCGATTTGATGCTTATCCCATGCCTCGCGTGGACGACCTCCCTCGAGACTGGGACCAGCCAAATTCTTGACTACACTTGACATGACAAAGGGGTACTGGCAGGGTCCTTTAAAGGAGGCCGCGAAGGAAAAACGCTGCTTTAGCACTCCTAGCGGACACTGGCAGTATCGTGTCCTTCCATTCGGGTTACACGGGCCGCGACTTTTCAGCGCCTGGTGGACAAAGTGCTCCGCCCCATAACTCGCTCTGTGCTGCCTATCTGGATGACGTTGTCATCTATTCCAGCACCTGGAAGGAGCACATACAGCAGGTCACAGCAGTATTACGGACATTGGGAGAGGCGGGCTCGCATCAACCCCAAGAAATGTTACTTCGGGTTGAGAGAAGCCAAATATTTGGGCTACCTAGTGGGCCGGGGTACTGTGAGGCCACAGTGTTCCAAGTTGCAAGCCATAATGGCCTGGCCCCGTCCAAACCAAGCGGCAAGTCCAATCCTTTCTCGGTTTGGCCGGGTACTACCGCCGGTTTGTGCCTCGCTTCTCCGAGAGCGGCGCCTTGACCGACTTGACAAAGAAAAGAGCTCCTAATACGGTGGTATGGTCTGATAAGCGGGGCTGCATTCAGTGACTTAAAAGGGCTCTGACTTCAGCACCTATCTTAATCTCCCTAACTCTCTCTCCCTTTTGTCCTCCAGACGGACGCCGGACACAGGCTTGGGAGCCGTGTTGAGCCAAAGCGCCGACGGTGTTGAACACCCCGCTATGTACCTGAGCCGGAAACTGTTGGACCGGGAGACCAGGTACGCGGGCGGTGGAGAAGGAGGCTCTGGCGATCAAATGGGCGGTGACGCAGCTGCGGTACTACCTCTTGGGTCGCGTGTTCACTCTGGTGACGGATCATGCGCCTTTAAAGTGGATGGCCCTTCACAGGGAGTCGAATCCGGGTCACGAGGTGGTTTCTTGACCTGCAGCAGTACAAATATACGCCTGCTCATCGACAGGGGTCCCTTCATGCCAACGCCGATGCCCTCTCCCGGCCCACGACCTCGGTGCAGGTCGCCCGACCCGACGGGTCTGGGCTGAGGGGGGAGTCTTGTCACACACGTGTGCATGGGAAGCAGCTGAAGGGCTTAGACAATACTGTTTATACATCTGCCCAGGGGGGGGCGGGGTACGCTGACGCTCTTTCTGAGTTCTCTGCAGGTCTTACCCGGGAAATCCCACCAGGAGCCGCCATTTCCAGGAAGGACACACCACCTCCGGTTCCGGCCCCAAGAATGAGGTCACTTCCGGTTCCGGCCCCAAGGGTGATGTCACTTCAGTTCCGCCCAGAGGACGACATCATTTCCCTCTGAGCTATAAAGCTCACTGCCTTGCTTAGGCAGGCAGTTCTGTTTTGGACTCTGTTGTGTAAACTGACTATGATGCCTCAAAGACTTCGCAGCCAGGAAACCCGAATAAAACGGGTGGCTGCCCCAAACCTTTTCACGCCTCAAGTCTCTACTTATTACAACAGATATTGACAAAACAGATGTGTCTTTAATTACTTCCTGAATACACTGAGGGAGTCAGCAGTGCTGATGGAGGTGGGACCATCTTTGAACCACACAAAAAGAGTCTGGATTGAGACTTGATTCCTTATAGAAATGGCATCACCAGTCACTGTTCCCTGGCAGACCTGAGTGTCTCCATATACTCAGGTTCTAACCCACTGACTACTCTGTAGGTAAGTATCAGGAATCTGAACTTGATGCGTGCTGCTATAGGGAGCCTGTGTAGCAACCTGAAAAGAGGAGTGATATGTGCCGGTCTCAGCTGGTTAAATACAAGACGGGCAACTGCATTCTGGATCATCTACAGTGGCTTTAATACCATATACTGTATAGGTGCTCCTGGCAGAAGTGATTTGCAGTAGTCCAGATGTAACAAGACCAAAGCCTGGACCAGCAGTTGTGCTGCATACGCTATCAGAAAAGGTCTGATCTTGCAGATGTTGTGCAGCATGAACCTGCATGAATGAGAAACAGTAGAAATGTGGTCAGAAGAAGATAGCTGCTCTTCAATCTCCACCACAAGGTTGCAAACTGAACTGGTGGGTGTTAACGACAGTGAGCAAAGCTGTACAGAGATAGGAAGATAAGAACAGATTGACTGGCCGGGATCACAAGAAGCTCAATTTTTGCCAGGTTTGATCTGTAGGTCGTGATCCCTGCATCCCGGTTGAGATATCAGTAAGACATGCTGATACCGAATTTTCTCCAGGGTGAATGACAAGTATAGCTGTATATCATCTGCATAGTACTGATGAGATAACCCAAACAATTGGATGATGGAGCCCAGCAAGGAGGTGTACAGAGAAAAGAGTAGAGGACCTAGCACTGATCCTTGGGGTACACAAGTGCATGACTGGTATGCCTTTGACAATTCCCCATACCAGGACACACTGTAGGATCTGCCCAAGATGTAGGACTCAAACCATGCTCTCGCGACATCTGTATGGGTTTTCTCCAGGCACTCCAATTTCCTCTCATTAGCTGAATGGGCAACATGTGTGCTTGCCCTATGATGCACTGGTGCCCTGTCCAAGGGTTGTTTCTGCCTTGTCCCTAATGTTAGCTGGGATAGGCTCCAGCACCCCCTGTGACCCAGGTTAAGTGGGCTAGAAACTGACATGAAAAAGGAGCATGGTATTATGTTAAATACATTAACGCAACATTAGCAAATTTTAAAGCCATTAGTGATGAAAAAAAAAATATTTTCTGAGTCTAATGAAAGCAAAACTATTACAGAGCATGCTACTCACCCTTAAAGAAGGTGGTCAACAAAATCGTGTGACATTTCAAGCATATATAGGGGACAATACCCAGTGATCCATGCTAACATTGCAAATGACTAAAATCTCTATGCTTTATGTCACCAATATTCAATAAAAGAATGAAATAAAAAACAAATAACAAAACAATAATGTTTAAAAAGAAATCATTGAATTAACCAATTTGATATATTTATTTTTCACTAATTTTGTGGGTGTGTGTCAGAGACTTTTTGCATGCAGTATTTTTATAATTTAAGCATTGTTTGTGCTGTTTAGACTTTTTGTCTCCCAGCATCTGGCATTATGGTCAGCAAGAGCTAGTTCTGGCAGCCATGTACTCATAATGATCGGTAGGAATAGAGAAATAAAGTCAGATTCACTTTTGCATGGTCAAACTGTTTTGCAAATTGAGCACACCACCTAGTAATTTTAACTTAATAACAGGAAACAATTTTTGTTTCTAAAATTAAATCCTAGTCTTAACTTCTTCTTTTGGCTGTTCCTGTTAGTTGCCACAGCGGATCATCTTCTTCCATATCGTCCTGTCCTCTGCATCTAGCTCTGTTACACCCACCTCCAGCATTTCCTCTCTCACTATATCCATAAACCTTCTCTTAGGCCTTCCTCTTTTCCTCTTGCCTGACAGCTCTATTCTTAGCATGATTCTCCCAATATACCCAGCATCTCCCCTCTGCACATGGCCAAACCAACGCAGTCTCACCTCTCTGACTTTGTCTCCCAACCATCCAACTTGAGCTGACCCTCAAATGTACTCATTTCTAATCCTGTCCATCCCCATCACACCCAGTGAAAATCATTAACATCTTTACCTCTGCCACCTTCAATTCTGTCTCCTGCTTTTTTGGTCAGTGCCACTGTCTCTAACCCATATAACATATAGTAGCTGGTCTCACTACTGTCCTGTGGACCTCCCCTTTCACTCTTGCTGATACCCATCTGTCACAAATCACTCCTGACACTCTTCTCCATCCATTCCCGCCGGCCTGCACTCTTTTTCACCTCCAACACTTGATTCCAAATATTTAAACTCATCCATCCTCACCAGCTCTACTCCCTGCATCTTCACAATTCCTCTGACCTCCCACTCATTTACACATGTATTCTGTCTTATTCTTACTGACCTTCATTCATCTCCTCACTATAGCAAACCTCCAACTCTCCAGGCTCTCCTCAACCTGCTCCCTACTATCGCTACAGATCACAATGTCATCAGCAAACATCATATTCCACGGGGACTCCTGTCTAACTTCGTCTGTCAACCTGTCCATTACCATTGCAAATAAGAAAGGGCTCAGAGTCGATCCCTGATGTAATCCCATCTCCACATTGAATGCATCCATCACTCCTACTGCAGTTTTCACCACTGTCACACTTCCCTCATACATATCCTGTACAACTCTTACATACCTCTCTGCCACTCTCAACTTCCTCATACAATACCACAACTCCTCGAGGCACCCGGTCATATGCTTTCTACAGGTCCACAAAGGCACAATGCAACTTCTTCTGTGCTTCTCTATACTTGTCCATCAACACCCTCAGAGCAAACATTGAATCTGTGGTACTCTTTCCTGGCATGAAACCATACTGCTGCTCACTAATCATCACCTCCCTTCTTAACCTAGCTTCCACTACTCTTTCCCATAACTTCATGCTGTAGCTCATCAATTTTATCTCCCTGTAGTTAGTACAGCTCTGCACATCCTCCTTATTCTTAAATATCGGTACGAATACGCTTCTTCTCCACTCCTCAGGCATCCTCTCACTTTCCAAGATTCCATTAAACAATCTGGTTAAAAACTCTATTGCCATGTCTCCTAAACACCTCCATGCTTCCACAGGTATATCATCTGGACCAACGGCTTTTCCATTCTTCATCCTTTTCATAGCTGTCTTTACTTCCTCCTTACTAATCCTTTGTACTTCCTGATTTACTATCTCCACATCATCCAGCCTTCTCTCTCTCTCATTCTTTTCATTCATCAGTCACTCAAAGTACTCTTTCCATCTGCTCAACACACCCTCCTCACTTGTGAGCATGTTTCTATCTTTATCCTTTATCACCCTAACCTGTTGCACATCTTTACCAGCTTGGTCCCTCTGTCTAGCCAATCGATACAGGTCCTTTTCTCCCTCCCTTAGTGTCCAGCCTCCTCATACAACTCATCATGCTTTTCTTTAGCCTTCGCGCCTCTCTCTTCAACTTGTGCCTTATCTCCTTGTACTCTTGTCTACTTTCTGCATCTCTGACTATCCCACTTCTTCTTCACCATCCTCTTCCTCTGTATACTCTCCTGTACTTTCCCATTCCACCACCAGGTTTACTTTTCTTCCTTCCTCTGTCCAGATGCCACTCTTACTACTTCTGCTGCAGTTGCCCAGCTGTCTGGCAACTCTTCATTGCCACCCAATGCCTGTCTTACTTCCTCCCTAAACTCAACCTTGCAGTCTTCCTTTTTCAACTTCCAACATGTTTGATTCTTTTGCTCTGCTCTTCCTCTCCTCCTCTTCTTCTTGATCTCCAACATCATCCTTCAGACCACCATCCTATGTTGCTTAACTACACTTTCCCCTTCTACCACTTTGCAGTCTTCAATCTCCTTCAGATTGACTCTTCTGCATAGGATATAATCTATCTGTGTGCATCTTCCTCCACTCTTATATGTCACCTTATGTTCCTCCCTCTTCTTAAAATACGTATTCACCACGTATTCTGTTCTCTTCACCAACATGTCCATTGAAATCTGCTCCAATCACCACTTTCTGTCCCTTGAGTACACTGTTCATCATCTCATCCAACTCACTCCAAAAATCTTCTTTCTAATCCATCGCATACTCAGATTGCGGGGCATATGCACTAACAACATTCATCATCACACCTCCAATTCCAACTTCATAATCATTACTCTGTCTGACAATATTTTAACCTCCAAAACACTCTTGACATACTGTTCCTTCAGATTAAGCCCCTACTCCATTTCCCCTCCCATCACACCATGATAGAACAATTTGAATCCACCTCTGATCCACCTGACCTTACTCCCCTTCCATTTAGTCTCTTGCACGCACAATACATCAGCCTTCCTTCTCTCCATCATATCAGCTAACTCTCTTCCCTTACCAGACATACTGCCAACGTTTAAAGTTCCTACCCTTAGTTCCACTGTCTTTACCTTCCTCCTCTCCTTCTGTCTCCGGACAAATCTCCCCAGTCTGTTGGCTAACAGTGCTGGTGGTGGCTGTTGTTAACCCTGGCCTCGACCGATCAGGTATGGAAATTTGTATCGTTGTCCACATACTGATCTGGCAAAATTTTATACCAGATGCCCTTCCTGATGTAATCCTCCCGATTTATCTGGGCTTGGGACCGGCACGAAGAAGCACACTGATTTGTGCATCCCCTGTGGCTGGGTTAAATCCTAGTCATAACTAAATTAGTGAAAAACACTATTACCTTATTTTTAGGATTTAGTCTTAATTTAAATAAAAGGTCAAAGTTCAGATTAAATTTAAAGTTGCATTAAAAGAAACAATTGCTAGGCCTATATTTAAAATGTATATCCCAACATACGGGCGGCACGGTGGCGCAGTGGTAGCGCTGCTGCCTCGCAGTTAGGAGACCTGGGTTCGCTTCCCGGGTCCTCCCTGCGTGGAGTTTGCATGTTCTCCCCGTGTCTGCGTGGGTTTCCTCCGGGCGCTCGGTTTCCTCCCACAATCCAAAGACATGCAGGTTAGGTGGATTGGCGATTCTAAATTGGCCCTAGTGTGTGCTGGGTGTGTTTGTGTGTGTCCTGCGGTGGGTTGGCACCCTGCCCAGGATTGGTTCCTGCCTTGTGCCCTGTGTTGGCTGGGATTGGCTCCAGCGGACCCCCGTGACCCTATTCGGATTCAGCGGGTTAGAAAATGGATGGATGGATGGATGGATCCCAACATACTTAATAATGAATTTCTAACACTGCTTTCTGATGCCCTTGAAATAATAACAGTATCACAACTCATCGTTCATTTTAGGCACTACAACCTATGTAAGAGGTAGGCTTTCATACTGGTTAATAAACAAGCCTCAATCCTCCTTGTAAATGCCACTGTTATCTTTCAAAGGAATGCAGTTATTATTGAATTGGAATTGATCTGAGCTTTTCATGCTGTAACACCATTCTACCAGAAAGGCTTAAAAATGTGTTAGGCATTTAGACACAATTGCAATATGTAGCTGATACTTATCAGAGCATTTTCGATAGGTTCAAAAATGTAATTATAAAAATACTTTTCTAAACTTTGATATGGTGTCCTTGTTACAGTTAGGTAGTAAAGTCTGGAAGCATAATATTCACTTTAATTCATACCATGGGTGGCATGCGGTTATATTTATCAGTGAAACCTAATGATGATCCTCCAACTGTATCTTTAATGCATTGCTTCAATGAGTTAAACATGTTGGATGAGAAATAACTGCTTATTTACAAATACAGAAAAGCAAAACTTCTGATAGAAATGATGGATCTGTAACATGATAGTGTCAGCTTTCAAATTCAACGGACATAATATTAGTTTTGCTTATTTAGCAAAAAACATAGCTGTTATCATGAAGTTCATGTTCAAGTTCAATTCATTTCGATAAGTGCTTCAACATCAGTCTGTTATTTAGAGTTTTCTTTACTGCATTATCAATACCTCCTTTTTCAAGTAGAAAACTAAGACTTTTAGCACTGTGCAGCTTACTAAAAAGATAATTCCTTTATTTCAAGAAGTAATAGCAGCAGTAGTAGTATTGTGATGTGTACCTAGTACAAGAAAATGATCACTTGCATTTCTAAGCAAGATACAAGAGGTCATAGAATTTAGTACTGCAATAAACTATTCAAATTGTTCTATTTCTTACTTGTTGTTAATCCAAAATGTATTACTAACACTAAGAACTATGACCATATGACCACAAAGTTTAGGGCCAATTTCTAAATCCTCATTCTAACATGTAATGCTTCAAATGATCTTGCCCCTCCCTTTACTTCACAAAAGTAATAAATACATACTTTTAAGATATATATTATGATCACAAATGCAAAACTTTTAAAAACTCCAAAGACAATTGTAAGAAAGAAAGTCATTGTCTATAGAGCACCCACTCAAAACTCAGTGTATCTTAGATATTTCTACTCACAGACTGCACATTCGCAGAACACTGTGAGCTTTGAGATAAATACAGCCTTCAGACTACTGGCCCACTAGACAAAGTCTGTTCTGAAGGTTATAGTGGCTCTCTCTGGACAAAATATTTATCTTTTATCAAGGTCAACAGTCACATTCTAGTCACAATCTAGTTCAGTATCTTGGCACCTATGGTTGTCTCTGCAGGAGGTGCATACAGTTCTTGCCAGACAAAGGATATTGTACTTATTTCAATAGTTTGGTGCATTATGTTGTTCTTCTCCAAGCACATCATGGTACTTTGCAGGATGAGAGGATGTGCTTGAAGTTTCATGCAGGGTCTTCACCAAGTCACTGATTCAGATTTTTGGGAAAATTTGGGAAAGTTCTAAACACCCCTTATAAGGAAGCTAATCTTTCTATCTTCCTCTTCCCATAAATCTACTGCTAGTCACGTCAGTATGATCTGGAATCTTAGGCATTAATTGTTTACAATTACAGTACCAGACTATCATGCAATACTACAACAATTACGGACTGCAGATTTTGACCTAATGCATGATACAGTAAAAGGCAATCTGCAGTTTTGAGGCAACAATTTTTTTTTTTACTTTTTTACCTCAATTGTATACTGGCAAGTTCTTTTGTGAAATGGTTCTTCTGCAAGCTTACTTCTGTTACCTTTAATCAAAATTCTATGCATTTTTATTAACTTTATTTAAATGGATATGCTTGCTTATGTGTATGATTGTGTATATCTGTGATTCTGTGTTGTCTGTAAATCATTTTAAACACTTAGAGGATTTCCTTAGTAAAGGACAATTTATATACATAAATTGACTGTCCTTCAACTAAAATAAGGAATCTCACACTAGAGTGTCCTCATTTTCATTTTTTTATGTAGTTTCTTTTTAGTTGTTTTTAGTACAACAACTGAAAGAATGCAATTACTTTACTAACAAAAATGACAAATGAATTCATAGACATCACAGAGACTTGATTTGTAAGAAAACAGTATTGGACAATGTCACACAAATGCGCTTGGGAAACAATCGATGGGCTCGACTAAGTGTGTGATAATGCCGGACCAAATGTTGACATGGTGTATATATGCCTCTCTTTTTCTGCAGATCGCTAGAAGCCAAACCCACCTAACAACACTTCCAGTTCTTACACAGAGTGCACTTCCGGTCCCGCCTCCACCCCCAAGGCTCTCATCACTTTCACTTCCAGCCTCAAGACCACGCCTCTTCTACCCAGCTCTCTATAAAAATGCCACATTTCTCTTAGTAGCCCAGTCAAGCGTATTTTAGGCCCAGTCTTAAAGACTACTCTGTTGCAATATAAAGTTTTTTTTTCCAAGTATATGGGTGAACCCCAAAACCTTTCTCTTGTTTTCTTGTTGTTCTTATAACATGTACCACTCAGATCATTATTACATTGCAGGTTTAAATCAATATGTTGCAGTAAACTGCATTAGACAGGGCGGACCATGCAGCACAGTTTCTGCCCATGTAGGATGTTGCCCTCCTTTAACCAACCCCTGAGTTTGCACATGTTGCCATCTAAGTCCTGTGCCTGTTTGATCTCATCTATGCCAAGGCCATGCATACTGAGGGAGCTCTATAAGTTTTAGTGTCAATGCATGGCACTCAGCAATGGCTGTCTGGCATTATTCTGCCTGGGCACAATGATGACAGTTACTTATGGGGCAGGGATGGCAAGAAAGAGTGTTGGCGTTTGAATTCCATGTTACAGCCTTGTGCTTGATATTAAACTGGTATCCCAGAACAGTCTTGAGCCAAACGTCCCAACTGGGCTTTTGAAGTTTAAGAACCACGTGAGCAAGGCGTGATCTGTCCACAGGGTGAAGGGTTTACCATACAAGTAGGGGGAGGAAGTGGTACAAACCAGATATAATGGTGAGCAATTCTCTCCTGGTGACACAATAGCTTTTCTCTGGCTTGCTCAGGCAGCAGTGAAATACCAACGACCCTCTCACCACCCTCCTAAGGTTGGGATAGGACTGCTCCGGTGCCCTGATTGCTGGTGTCAGTGCCTATTATAAATGGTTTCATCAGGTCTGGGACAGCCAGGATGGGTGCAGTGCGAAGTGCTTCTCTGAGCTGACAAAAGGCGACCTTAGACTCAGGGGTTCATTGGAAGGTGGAGCCCCGGGATGTGAGCCGATGCAAGGGAGCTGCTGGTGGGGGAAACCCAGACAAACCTCTGATAATATGATGTGAGATCAGGAAGCTGCAGAGTTCAGAGACATTGAGGGGTTGAGTTCAATCACGCATGATGGAGACCTTCTCATGGTCAGTGGCAATTCCGCGGTGCTGCGAAGTGCCAAAAATTTGACCTTGCAACTTAAAAACTGATATTTTTTTGGGATGAGCTGTAGTTTGCCAGCCCTGATGGCGAAGAATACTTCTTCCAGGTACTGTAATGCTTTATCAAAGTTGGGGGTGTGCAAGTCAACCAGATATACAATAAGTGACCAGGTGGTATACCAGCAAGGTCCCGTTCCATCAGGTGCTCGGATATTGTGGGTGTGTTGTATAAACCAAATGGTATGTCATTATAGTGCCACAGTCCCTGTCTGATGATAAAGACCATCTTCTCCAAGTCCAGGAACTGAACCAGCTCAAGCCACTGATGGATTCTAGTGTATCATCAATCTGGGGCATGGGTATAAGTCGGCCCGGTGACTGCGTTTAGCTGATGGTAATCAATGCGGTACCACCAGTTCCATCCTCTGAATGTTTGAGAAGGTAGGTGCTGCAACTGGACTGGGCAAGGTTTCAATCACTCTTACTGCTGCCATTTCTTTTATCTTTTAATCAGTGATTTGGCATTTGGCAAATGGTAGATGTCAGGGATGCAGGTGAATGGGGACAGCATCACCCATGCTGATGGTGTGCTTGGTTAACTCTGTCCCTAGTTCACTCCTCATCACTAGCAGCAAAGATATCCGAAAAGTGTTCAGCAACTGAGAGAAGAGATGATCTTATTGTTGAGACAGTCCAGAAGAGTTTCACTACCACAAAGCCACAACCATGGCCAAAGTAGCATCCGAGGAGGTGTTTCTTGATTGGCTCAGGACTTGCATTGGGAGGGCAGGCAATTTGGTGGTATTTCCTGTTTGCAGGCGTCAAGCGGAGGAGCAGGCATGGGCTGAGAGGCTGAGGGTGTCTTGTGCCACCTCATGGTTCTGGTTGCAGCACCTTCTAGCAAAGTCAGAACCACTTCTTGAGTGGTTGGGAATCCTTCCAATATACACTCCTCCTTCATGGGAAGCCTGAAAATTTGTGCTCCGGTGAGGTGGCCCGAGGTGGAATTTCAGGCACTTCTTTTTGAATAACGATATCCTAACCAGTCACCAGTCCAAGCAAGCAGGAGTCCCCAGCCCCTGCCGTTACTTGGTCTTCTTGTAGCAGTATTCCTTCTTATGATGGAAACAGTGGATCCAGTGTCTACCAGAGCCTGACAGCTTTTAAGTCCAAAGTGACAAGGGACTCAAGGGCTGCATGAAGATCCAAGAAACAAAGCTGTTGCTGAATCTTTAACAGTGTTACCACCCTCAAAAATGCTTTCAGAGCAACCTGTTCCTGCAGGGCCTCTGGGAAGTGGGATGAGCTGGACGGGTCAGGATTTCAATGTCAGATGCAGGTTCTCCTAGCCTTTCCTTTGATTTTCTTTGTGACTGAAAAATGCAGTCTGAGTTTGTTCAGGAAAATGGTGTTGTCCTTACCCTCTCAAGGCTGTGCTAAAACCCGAAATGCTGATAACTTTCTGAGGGATGAGCTCAGCAAATGAGGAAACACACAAAGCAAGGGGAGATGCAAAGTGTTCAGTGCTTTATTATAACAATCCAACAATGCAAGTGTCCAAGTGCAATGCTTAAAACAGTTTAGTAAATGAATAATCCATAAAACAAGGTGAGGTGGAGGTTAAAATTCAAGTAAATAAATTTAAACAATGAGGTTAAAAGCAGAACAGACTATAAAACAGCGAGCCCCAATGTTTCTCTTTAAAACTGGCATCTCCACACTTATCCTTCTTGGACCTTGCATTGTGGAGACACCCGCCGACAGATGCAATCAACATTCTTAATTGGGCTCCATTCCCTGCTGCCCTTCTACTTTCTGGGGGGAAACCTAAAAAAACCTCAGTTATCTCTCCCACTGTTCATCTTTGGCCCTTGTGGTGAGATGCCATCATTCAGGTTGCTACTACTTTCCAAGAAAGTGCTCAGTAGGAGTGCCCCTATCACCACCTCCAGTTACTATGGCCATACAAACTATATAAGCTTGGGCACTCTCTCCTTTCTGTCTTCCATTTTCTTTTCAGCCTCTTTCTTCTTCTATTTCTCCTCTTGGTCACTGGCCCAGTCTGTTATCCCTTCAATTTGCCTTTTTTCTCTCTTGCACTCACGCTTTCCTTTTTAAAAGCAGGGATGTGACACAGCTGTGGCAATCAGCATCTCCTGGTGTCAATTAAGGTCATAGATGATCCTGCACCTGTACAATAATGTAGGGCCATCCGCTCCCACATGACACTGGAACCGCTCTCACCTTGTTACACAACACACACACACACAAAGCACTTAAGTGTGCCAATTATTTATTTAAAATGCCAATAAGTTTGCGGACCTCACTTTACCATTCCCTCAAGTGCCAGTCTTAGAGATGCAGCGATGGTAGAGCGTCCCAACCATTGTGCCTGGCTGATATTTGAACTTGGGATCAAAGCGGCTCCTAAGCCTGTTGACTATTGTAGTGGGGAAGATGTAACTGTGGCCTCGCTCAATCCACTAGCTGGTTCTTCTGAGGGCGAAGAGGGGGTACCAGTGCCAGCACTCCTCATGGTGCACCATCTGGCACTCCTGACACCAATGTATTGGATCTCTTTTATTGGTTCACTATCCTGAAAGGACTGCTTACCCAGCCATCAGTGCCAGACTGAAGGCAGATGGCTGCAGATGCTCCCTTTTCTAGGGTGCTTCTGGGTAGACATTTGATGGCTTCTACATTTACATAACAGTGGCCGCTGTGTCGGATGGTACTGCATTTGTGCTTACAATGCTCCACTGTTGCTGGTACCACCATTACAATATTTATAGACTGAAGGGGTGAGCTGTAAGTTATTATTAATGAGTACTAAACATCACATCTTTATTATGTCAAGTCAACCAAATTAATAAAAGATCTCAAAGTTTAATACTGACAATATTGTATTGTTATTTTCTGTATTCATCACTTAAAACAACAAGGAAAAATGATTCTGCCTAAATTTAAAGGTAATTTTCACTCATCCACTATTTCACTTCATTGAAGCAGGCAATTAATGGACATCTCTTTAGGCATCATTTACTTTTATTAATAAGTGCAGCTAAGTGGCATTAGCATAAAATGAAAATTAGCATTTATGAAAGCTAATAGTACTACAAAAATGAATACATGAAGCTTTCATTTTACTTGTACATTTTCAATTTCCCCGATCAG
>NW_024385096.1:0-25000 GCF_016835505.1 Polypterus senegalus
GAGTGGAACAATAGGGGTTCTTGAGATTGGCAAAAAATGATATCTCACTCAACATCTTAGAAAAGGACTGGATGGTAGCAATACATAGAATTCACTCGACCTCAAGATGTACAAAGCATACAATTATTCAACTTAAAAATTACATATCCAGCACATACAGTATGTGTCATTTAAAATTGTCTAAAATGTTTCCAGAGCAAGATCCAACCTGCAAATGTTGCAATCAAGTTCCAACTTCATTGGGCCATATGTTTTGGGCCTGCACCAAATGAACATCAATTTGGACCAAAATCTTTAAATGCCTTTCAGACAGCCTTGGTGTCAACAATCTCTCCCGATCCACTATAACAGCTGTGTTTGGTGTACTTCCAGATGGGCTTTTAAATGATAAACATTTAAATTGAGGAAGCGGATCTTCTCCCTCTTTTTCATTCTTTCAACTTTTATTCATTTATTAATTTATCTATTTACTTATTTTTACTAGTTTAAATTTTACTCTGTTGGCCTAGCTCTCTTTCTCATGGGTGGGGGTTGATTTGGTTCAAACCTAGTTTTGTTAAACTTGACTTGCTTGTATGGAATGTTATTCAATTTTAATAAAATCAATAAAATGTTAAAAAAATCTCAATATTTTCAGGGACTTTGATGATAAAAATAATTAGACAATATTTTGCATCCTTTAAAATTGTATTTGTAAAAGTCTTATTGATATAGCTTTGTCTTGTTAATAAGATATTAATTTTAGCTTACAAATGAGATTAATGGAAACAACAGTTTAGAAAAACAGGTCTTATTTACTTTAAACTGAAGCAAAATACCGGTAACACAAAACATTAAAATCACTAGGCAAAGTATTACTGAGATCAAACAGTGCAAGTATCAGTAAACCATTTTAAAGTGACCGATAGAGTTTACAAAATAAAAAATTGCACTAAGACCAACAAAACTGTTCTAATGAGAACAGTCACTTACCCTAATGTAAACAAAATATGAATCCAAAAGGAATTAAATACTACCGTAGGCAGAATTGTGAAGCATACAAGCAAGAACAAAAATCTAACATATTGTACTACAATGTAAAAATCCAAAGTTCTGTCAAATACTGCACAGGGGGAAAAAAAACTATAGCATTTCCAAACAAGATTTGTCAAATATTGCTCAAGATACAAAAGAAAACAAACCACTAACATTTTTAAATAAATTACTAACTTCATGTTCTGTCCGATCTGAATCGACCTATATATCCAAACGGATGTATCTCAACCAACATATATACGGTATCTGAAAGGAAAATGCCTTGCAAGTAAAGGATGACAGCAGCCGCTCTGGGTATTTACTTGTCCTTTCTCACTTTAACACAACACACTGCTTACTTAAATAGTAATAATGATACATTTTATTTATATACAGTAGTTCCTTTCCCATGCTCAAGGTGCATATTGCTATGTGTGTCACTTGCATTTTTGGGGTGTAGTAGTTTATACTGTAACATTCAAAAATAAACATCAGTTGTTTGTGAAGCAGTAATATTCTGGTCATTTTGTATTTTAAAACATGGACTGGCATTCAGAAACAACTGTGCAGCTCTAGTTTTCCCTAGCATTCCTGATCTGGATTTCTCTTACATAGAATGCTACCAATAAGGAATAACAGAAATTATCATTAGATGACCTGTACTATCTGAATGTACCAGTTCAGCTAATGACCTTTCAAATATATTGCAGTCTCAGTTTTTTCTTTCTTCTGACTTTAAGATACACATCACATAGAGAATCGCATCCACATAATCACCCCCTTCTTTCTCTTTCTCCCCATGAAACATAGTTTATCACTGACAGAAATCTGCATGGCGATTTCTGTTATCTCTTATTGGCAGAGTTTTATTTAAGAGTAATCCACATCCAGTGTGCGTGTGCTTTAGGGGCAGTTTAATTATAAAAAGAATTAAACATTGGCAATTTGTGATGCAGGGATATTCTGACCATTCTGCATACCTGTTCACTGATCAGCATCCATGAGAAACCATGCAACCCTGGTGTTTCCATCCATAAAGAGTATCGTTCTTTCAGCAAACAGGACTCTTATCCTTCCTGGCATAGATTGTCCTCCAATGACACGCTCAACATTTGGTCAAAGCTAAACCAAACTAATGTTTCATGGGATGAAAAAAAGAACGTGCAGCAGCCATGACAAATGCTTTCCAGTAACTCAGGTTTTGAGAAGAATCTGTTGTGAGAGGGACAGAAGGCGCTGGAGAGGTAGGCAGCAGGAGTCGGACAGGAGGGAGAAGGGTCAGAAGGTGGGGGATCTGTGCAAATGTCTTAAATAATGAAAGAAAAATGCTTTGGAATCGAGGACCCCCAACCAAGATGGCTTGTGATAGAAAACGCACCTGGATAGGCATATGTTTCTTAAAGTAATAAAAATAATTCATTCAAAAGAAATGGATGAATAAATCGTCTAAATATATTGTCCTCTTTTGAGCAACATCAGTCTTTTCAAAGCCAAACCACCACCACGCGAGTGAGGATGATCCACATCTTGCAATTAAATCTAACGACGTACATTGTGAGGCTGTTTTATCCCTGTGCATGCCTAGGCACTCACTTTGTGCACATGCAGTAGTCTACCTTGTTCGGTTACATGACACACTGAATGCATGGGTTTTCAAGGCATGTTTTTGATTTCTTTTTGCAAAAAATGTGACATACTTAGTAATTTCAGCTCACACATCGTTAAAACATATATTAAGATATTACTCATATTGCACGTTCCTATACAGCATTTACCACAGAGTTTGTCAGAGCATGAACAATTCTGTAAGGAGGAATGGGCAAATATTCCTCCCATTAGGATTGTAAAGTGTATTTATTTTTTTTCATATATTTTGCTTCCTTTTTTAAAAACGTTGAATAGTACAATTTGTGAAAAAAATGTGAAAAGGGTCTCGGCAGAGTATACAGCAGACCAGATACTCACCACCTGGTTTTGGGCCCAAATAGATACAACACCACTGGAAATGGATGCAATGATTGGCCTAACAGGATGCCACTGTCAAAGAAGAAAAATCAAAGCCTAAATCATACAGGAACAGAAATAAGTCAAGTGAAGCAGGTATAATTAAAACATCTCCTCAATGAATCAAAAAACACAACAGACACAGACATGAACATAAATTAGGACTTAATATTGTGCAAATTTATGAACATCAAAACGGGATATCATAACATGTTAAACTTTTTTATCCTGTCCTTTTTGCAGCTTCAATCCTGTTCATTTCATTCATTCAACCAGAGAAAATTCCAAGGATGGGCCTTACAAGACTTTAATTGGGTTTTCATGTTCAAACATACCAGAGAAACCCATCACTTTCTTGTGTGGATAGAACTCACACACTAAGCCCTCAATGGGACAGAGATTCTGAAAGATACACAAAAACCTAGTTACTCTGAACTGGACAGTTTTGTGCTTTGTTTTCTTTTTTTTTTTCTCTAAAACAAACTATCCGAGAGAATCAAAAAAGTAGACAACTTACACTTTAATACTTGTAAATGTGAGCAGATGAACAGAACGGATCACTTTCCCACATAGTCTCCGAACAGATCAATACCCTTCTTGTATCGTTCCATAAACTTCCTCATTCCTTAGGAGAGGCAGCTTTTTAGTTTCTCCCAAATCCTGGTGTGCACCAGTTCTTTAACCTCATTAGTAGAGGTGAACCATCAGAGCCTCTTTAAGTGGACCAAAGATGCAAGTCACATGGTGCTAGATCAGGGCTGTAAGGGGGATGTAGCAGTGTTACCTGGGAGTAAAAACTTCATCTCCCATTACTCCTTGCAGTGACTCCGATTGGATGCATGCCAAGGGTGCAGTGGCTGCTGGGAACAAGAAGGCCAGTGTGAGTTTTAAAAGGAGGCTGGTTATACAGAGAGGGAAGGCTGTGTTGTATTTGGAGTTACCCGTCTGTTTCGTCTTCCCATTCCTTGCCTTTGGATTATTATTCTTGTACTGGATTATATCCTGTGCGTGTGTATGGACTGTCTGGTGTCTGCCTGATGTGTGAGGACCAAATTGGATTTTTCGGCGTCCTTCAGAGAAGAAGCGCTCCCGATCCCATTACTCTTCATCATCAGGAGATACCAGTAAGACTGTTCTTTACATTTACTTACAGCGAGCTGATCTCTGGATTATTCAATCTCCATCATTTCACTACATTGGTTGCCGTTTCCCTTGGACTTTTGTTTTTGTAAGTTGTTTCTTGTTTCTGAGTTCAAGTTTATTGTGTATTCTCTGGAAAGGGAACTAGGGTGAGATCATTTGAAATTGTGTAGTTTAATTTATTGTTGTTTAATACATTCTTCAGTTTCTGCTTTATTGTTGTTTGCTACTTTGACTCTGTGAGGGAGTACATGTGAGCCGGGCTTAAACTGGGTATGTTCCCCACCAAAAAAAAAGAAATCACCATCAACAGGTGGTATGAATCTTAGCTGGGTCTTTTTCAGACTGCTACAGATATATGGAAGACGTTCAAACAATTGCAGCCACTGCATTGGGTTGTGCACTATAATGGAACCGCAAGAATTTTTGACACCATTTCTCTTTTCTTTTGCTGTGAGATTCAGGTTTACGTTTGTCTCTAAACATAGCACAAAACATTGCACTGGTTATCTATTGTCTGTGTTCCTGAAAATGTGCCAGTATAGAACCTTTTATGTCCCAAAAGAAAGTCATCATTATTTTCTTGGTGGAGCCCTGTCCTTTGAATTTCTTCTTTGCCATAGACGTTTCCACGGCATGCATTGTCATTTGGTTTCCAGTTCTTAGTGATAGACACATGTCTAATCTCTGGTGACAATCTACTCCAAACCACTTTGATCTTCTTCATAATATCTCAGAAATTGGGTAACAACCTTCACATGCTCTTTGTAGTGCTGATTAGTAAGCTGTTTGGGTACCCATCTTGCACCAACTTTACTCTACCCCACATTATCGTGCACTATGGCATGTACAGATCCATAGTGGGTATCTAACAGCAGACAACACAGTCTGTTTGTATTTTCTGATTAAGGTATTTGCCATATTGATATGGCCAATGTTGATGATCAATGAGATTGAGCTTCATCAGTTACACTTGTTCTTCCTGCTCTAAACCTTTTAACTCATCCATAAATTTTTTGTTGAGTCATGCTGTTTTTACTTCAATGCTTCACTCCTTCTGCCCAAAGAAATCTTATTATGGAGAATTGTTTAACAATGGTGCAGTGTCTCACCGGAGCATCCAAGTTCACACACTACCCATAAGACATCGCAAACATATTGTGTTGCTTCAGCTTCTATCAGTTGCAAATACCACAGAATTTTCAACTTGCCTTTACTTTTTGATTTGTCCTTGTATATTAAGTCTTGTTTATAATATGGTTTTGATTTGGCTTGGCACTTTAAAGGTATATTTATACTGGGATAAAGAAGTTCAATGTTTCAGATCATCAGCATTTTTAACCATCAATCTTATTTTCTTTTACTTACAGCTACATCCAGTAGTAGCTCTCCCCGGGTGCCATGAAGAATCTTGACAAGGTTGCCAATGCTCTTCTCCCAAATATAGAGGGCATGCTGTCTTGCTGAACCAGCTACAATGTACTCCCCGTCACCTGAAAAGCAGCATTTTTTCCACGGAGTTCTTAAAAAAAAATACATATACAACTGTTGTAAGAACAAAGACCCATCTTGAAGTGGGAGCATCAGTATTTATCCAATAAAATGTGGACAGAACCTGGTGTGAGATTCATGACAGAAAAAGTAGGATTCAAAATAATGAAATAATACCCAATCATTTTTCAATAAGGCAAAGAAAGAACAGAACAAGAGTATAGATCACAACAGAATATTCAGCTTAGCACAGTGTGCTGTTTTACCAATATTTGCAAAATACTGTTGCGTTAAGACCTGACGATCCTGAAACAAATACATACTAAAATATTTATGCTACTTTCCAACAAACACTAAGAACCAGAAAGATCTTCACTCCAACAAAGAATACTAAAGGAGTTGTTGCATTCATATTAATTACATCTAATTTAAGCAAAGTTTAGTTGTGCACTAACTCCCATGTACATTATAAAGGAAGTTACTGTGGCAATAAATTTGTCATTTCTTTTAACTTGAAAATACATTTACACCATTCTATCAATTTCGTCCAGCTTATTTGGCACTCTTTTACACACTCTCTTGTTATATGGATCATATTTTTTAAATCACACCTCAAACTGCTTATAACATTATCCACAATTCAGTGCACTTAATGCTTTAAGCATTGCACAAAACAGCAACAATCCAAAAATGTGTTTAACTGCAGTTGCCATTGCAACAATCCTGCAATTAAAATCTTGTTATCTGTAAGATTCCAGGGATCAAAACCAGTAGGTGACAACAATATTGATATTTCCCTACATAAAATGATAGACGTTATAGAAAAAAGGGAAAAAGGTATATGTTAATTGTGTAAAGGTAAATCAGCCCCACACATAGTAACAAGAGAAGCTCATTCAATATATCACCAACAACCACAGGATTTGTTCTTACCGGTTGACCAAGTCCTGTAGCTTCTGCATGGGCTCTGGCTCTCCATCTCTACCACATGTCAAGATCTCACGGCCGTCATACACGCGGATGATTCGATCAGCTGTATTGATCAGGAAACAGCTTTGGAGTATTTGTTAAGAAGAAAAAAAATGAGTAACATGAAATAGTTCATTTAACTTCTTATGGATAAAGAGTAGTTATTCTAATAGCACCTTTTTGAACTCACCTCCCCTTACGTGCAAATTCAATGGACTTAATTGCTGTAGTATTACTGGTGCCTGTGGTGACACGGAAGGAAGCCACTAAATCCTGAGAGTCTGTTTTTAAAACTAATATCTGAAACATGCAAAAAAAAAAAAATAAAGTTATAATGTAACTACAGACATGCAAACCAATCTCTTAAGTATACAGTCAAAAAAAATCATTGGCATACCCAACCCCCCTTTTTTTTTTTTTTTTTTGGCCCCTTCCTTGTAGGCAAAACCTACATACAGGCCAACACAGAAAAACATAATTAATGGTTAGGGCCTCCTTATTAGTACAATATACTAATAAAAATACAATACATACAGATCCCATAACTGACAAAACACTTCAGTTAACTACACAAGTACAGTACTACAATAATGCCTAATGTTTTACACCTACAGGTCACACAAATAACAAATCTACAGTAGCCCTAAAACAAGAAAAACACAGATAGATATCACTAAAGCATTATAATGAATAAAAAAGCACAAAAACTTGCACTTCTGGTTTATTTGATATCAATCACAAAAATTTAATACACAAAAGTCAGACTTGATAAAATTGTTCAAATTAAGTTTGGACTTTTCCTTGTAATGACAATTTATTAAAATTGGTCCTTTACAGAGAACCAGATGATGCAAAGCTGAGCTTTCCGGTAAACTATGACACTTCTGTTCATTCTAATTTTAATCAAATACAAAATGACTAACCTTTAACATCAGTGATACTGATGGTTCCCTCCTCTTAGTCATTCATTTGTTTCAATTTACTGCTGGTTGTATTGTGATTTATTGTATTTTATTTCTATTTATTTTATTTATGTTTATTGTACGTTTTAATGTGAAGAACTTTGGTTACAGCATTACTGATGTTGTTTTAAATGTGCTTTATAAATAAACTGACATTGACATATACTTAGCTGGCATCGATTCAATGCTTATATCACACTATTAAAGACTGAAAATCCAAAAACTTAGAATATATTTTGCAATCATTAAACCAAGTCCCTGTCCACACTACTAAATTTCACTTAAAAAACACAGACATTAGTCACTGTTTTCACCTTTCCACCATATTGCTCTTGCATTTTTAACTCATGAATATAAAAACGTTTCACAAATGCTCTCCAGAGCCATATGCTTCTGAAAACACAGCCTCAGTGATGCAACATGAACTCTAATCACAAACAGATTGGTTTACGCTTATTATGTGGCACAGATCTCATTCCCTGACTGGTCACCCTTCATGAAAAGAAAAAAAAAAAAAAAACCCAGATTCCACATCTAAATTGTGTTTCATATAGTCTGAATGCTGCATATATGCAGAAAAGCAAATTTACTGGTTGCTACAGTTTTGTGATAAATTCTGTGGCCACATTACCACCCCTTTATCAATGATGCTAATGGCCAATACAGACGAACATCTACATCATATGCGTTTTCAGTCTTTTTTGTGTTGACACAGACACTTTCACAAATGCTTTGAAAATGCTAGTATGGACAGAGACCATTTTAGTTTAAAAACATTACTTGCAAATGAAAACATAGGATATAGCTTTAATATTTCTACTTATCTACATAGGATGAAGAGGCACAGCCATCACTAAGATCATAGCATACCAAACTTGCTTTCTGGATGGCCCTTTTGGGCCTTTCCACCATTGATGAGCAAGCCTTGTTGTCAGTTTAACAACTCACAATGCACATGCAGAGAACTTTATCCAATTTATTTTTCTCTGCATTGTTAGAAATGTATTTTTATGCTGTACTTAAAAGTTTGTACAGTCTGTCTGTCAGCTCTTACTGGGATGAACTAATTTGGTTTATTTTTTTTCTCACTGGTAGCACACTACTAGCAGAGCAGAGAATCAACTAGTAACAAAACATATTAGGAATTAGCACATGTTATTTAATCCAACACAGCATGTTGTTTTTGATTTTCTGAATGCTTTCTAAATATCAGCTCCTCAAAAATCTATTATAAACCATATTCTCTAGTAACAAGATTTATGTATTCTCAGTTGTCTGTGTGAGCAAGTAATTCCAAATGTTTGTACCTAATTAAGAATAAATAACTTCCATCTTTGCCCTAATGTTTTTTGTTAAAACTCTCACTTTAAAGTAACAGCAAGTATCCACATTAATAATCTTCTTCATAACTTTAACAATATTATTATGCAACATCTTAAATCTATGTTGGCTTAAAATGAAAACTATTGATTCTTAAGTTTGTCCTCATTGCTGATATATTGGGTTCATAGTACTTTTCTGGATTTTCTCTTTCATTATTATGCACTGATCTAATAAAGTAATTAAACCTACATACAGTATGCCAGATGTGGCCTAACAGATGTACAATTTCAAACTTACTTTTTAACTTTTGCTCTTATATAAGTATCTAGGTGACATTACAATTATTTTTAGAATGATGCAGATACTGCTAAACAGAAATTCAATTAATGAAGATGACAATAATGAACTAACATACATTTGAAAAAGTACACATTTAAGTCCATAACTGAGATACAATTTATATTTTACTACAATACAGAAATCATCAAATGTATTGCTTAAAACACCAAACTCTAAAATATGGAATATAATCTATTTACCATTCAAGATAAAAAAAAAAAAAGTTAAAGTATATTAGATGGATTTGGCACACCTAATCCTGTCAAAATTTGTATAGTTTAAATATTTAATTGCTACAACGTAAACCAACCCATTATCCTAGAACTACTGGGATCTGCTAGATTAAAATGAGGTCTGTAGCAACTTTGGGCCAGAAAGATTTGTCATATCATATTGTTAGTATGTGCAGTAAAAGAAGTTGTAACAGATTAAACTGGAAGGGTAGAGTGTATAGCACATAAGCAATGTACAAACAGCATCAAATGTATCGGTACATCATACCAAATGTAACCATCTTATCATAAATATAAAATTTTACTTACAACTCAAAAAACTTTATTTGGTCTGTACTGGTAAAATTACCCAGCCAAAGCATGTTTTATGCTATGCATTTGTATGCAGAATCTATGATAATATTCACAACTTAATTACACAAGAGCTACAACTTTGACTGCTACTAAAAATTGCATTTTCAGTACTTGTGATTCCCGGGTGCGTACAGCCGCCCCAAAACCGACCAACAAAGACAGGCAGGACACTAAATCTAGTCCACACAGCACAAAATGTATTTACAGACGGGGCACTTTTCTCTGCTCGCCACGGCACAACACAGTGCACAAGGCAAGCATAGTCTTTTCACTGTCACCTTCAGTCCTCCCTACAGGCTTTGTCCTCTTCATCCCGATTCTGGCTGATGACTTCTGGTGACTGGCCCCTTTTTATAGGGCACCTGGAAAGGACTCCAAATGCCCAATAAGCTTCTTCTGGCAGCACGGAAGTGCTGCCAAATAGGGCCCTGAAAACATCCTTGCACCCCCTGGAGGCAACCACTGGATCCAACATGACTAAGCTTCTATGCTCATGACCCGTCGCCCCACTGGAAACCAAGGGGGCTGCCCTCTGTTGGACTGGGGAAGAAACTGTCCTGGAAATACTCTCTCGCCAGGTCCTTCCATATTAAGGATATCCCGGCTGGGTGAGGAATGAATGGATTTTTTTTTTACACACATCAACATTCTTTAAAAACTTGGCTAAAACATGAAAGAGAATGCAGATCTGAAGAAAAGAAATCATGTAAGAAACAAAGCCATGCAACTTCCCTTTAGCACTAAAAACTAATAAGTCATTTTACAGTTGTACATAATCAAATTGAAGCAAACATGTAAACAATCTTATACACAGTAGATATTTATTTCTGTGTCACTCACCTTGCCCTTGGCATTGCCAGTGTAGATATACTCTCCTCGTCTGTCAAAGGATGCAACCACATTTAGATCTGAGTCATCATCCACAGGTAGAACTACATGCTTAGAGTCTGAAAGAGTCAGCAGAACGGGGGCCGATTTCATGGGACACACCAGTACTCTGTTTCTGTAAATTATGAAAACATAAATATAGACCATAGCAGCAAGTTGGAAAGAACAACAATAATAAATTATTTTAATAACACAAAAATATTTTAACAAAACACACATTACATTTTTAGGTTATTTAAATGAATACAATGATTTGTGTTAACTGCTTTGATTTCTTATCTTACAAAACTAAAAGCGAGATGAATATGTTTTTTTTTTTGTTTTGTTAACAGCAGCCACCCTAGTTGTAGACACCTGTCAAACCCAAAATCTGAAATGATCATAAATGCAGTAATACTTACTGGTCTCGAGGGTGAAACTGCACTTTGAGAATAGGTGATGGAAAACGAAACCTCTGATCACAGTCTCCAGTCAGCACATCCCAGAGTGAGACAATGTTGTCTGTGGAAGCACTGACAAGTTTGTGCCCATCTCGACTCCAGCTAGCAAAAGAAATGAGAAAGAAATCTAGACTCCTGTGCTGTTTCCTTATGCTATACAATGCAATGGAGTAAAATAAGCATTGAATATTTTTCATAAGAAAAAATACAGTTTTAAAACAAAATGTTAAGTTCACTGCATGCACATCCATAAAATTCTATACAAATTGTTATCCACAATTATAGCTTTGAATATACTTGAATGCATTACTGCATTTAGGTCAAAGAGTTTAATTTTAGATTCATTGGTAAAAAAAGAATAATTTTACCACATTGTCTCAAAGTCTCCCCCGCACTATATTTGAAACTCCAGAGTTGCTATTTATATGGCCTTATTTTCAGGGCTCGATTTCGTCTACCTACTCACTCATTAAGCTTTTTCTGTGAAGTACTGAAAAATTTGCAGTCTTCTGCGCATATTTTCCCATCGGAGCCATGCTTAGCCTGGGAAGACTTCCGGCTCAGTGAAAAGTCTAAGATGCTCTTTCTTTTTTTATCCCAATGATGGATGTGATTGTCTTCCTTGAAACTTTCAGTACCATTTTACCATATTTTAGGTCTATGAATATCAACGAGATACATACCCAGCTTCAAAACCTTCATTGTAGAAATTCTGCTCTAAGATATATTGCAAATTCATTAACTTAAAGAGCTAAATTTAGTTTGAAATACCACACAATTAAAGTGACCTTGGGGGTAATCCATTCACATATTAGTGATCTCACTACATAACAAAACACATCAGATCTAAATTTAGGGTGTCAGAGCACTTGATAATTATCAGTAAGGCATATTTCAGAATTGGTTTTGGGTTTTTTTTTCCCTTATTAATAAAAATAACTTTTTTTTCATACTTTGAAATGATAGCTTAATTTGTGTATACAACATAAAATACACATAAAATAAAAAATGGAAGGCATTTTGAGTTTACAATATAACAAAATGTAAAATGTTCAAGGACAAGTTCTTACAGTTTGGTACATCTAGCAACAAAATAATGCACAAAAGGAGTATAAAAACGCATATGTTGCACACTAATCCCAACACACAACAGGTACTAGAATTTGCCAGTTTAACTATCAAGGTTAAAAAATAAGGTGCAAATGCCAGCTAAACCTCACCATAGGGAGCACACTGGATGGATGTGAGCACTGATGATTTTGGCAATTCCTCTGGTTAAGAAATCCCAGATTACTATTCGACCATCATTGCAGCCAACAGCAAGCAATGTTCCCCATCGATTAAAAGTGCATGTAAGGGCCATGCTGATGCAGTCCAGGGTGCCATCAGCTTCCTGAAAAAATTGAAAGAGTAACAGAAAACAACATATGTACAAGTTACTAAACACATATGGTACTAAAGGGCTTATTCTTTGAATAATTTGTCGTCATGTGTTTAAATAATGATCTGTTTTAAAATATGGCTAAGCAAAGACAGACGGATTCATGCACACATGGGAATACAAATATTAATATTTTCGTATCCATTGTTTGTTTCCGGCGGCACGGTGGCGCAGTGGGTAGCACTGCTGTCTCGCAGTTAGGAGATCTGGGTTCGCTTCCCGGGTCCTCCCTGCGTGGAGTTTGCATGTTCTCCCTGTGTCTGTGTGGGTTTCCTCCGGGCACTCCGGTTTCCTCTTACAGTCCAAAGACATTCAGGTTAGGTGCATTGGCAATTCTAAATTGTCCCTAGAGTGTGCTTGGTGTGTGGGTGTGTGTGTGCGCCCTACCCGGGGGTTGTTTTCTGCCTTGCGCCCTGTGTTGACTGGGATTGGCTCCGGCAGACCCCCCGTGACCCTGTAGTTAGGATATAACAGGTTGGATAATGGATGGATGGATGGATGGATGTTTGTTTCCATGTTACTATTTCAACAGTATGTTTGGTTTCTCTGTTGTGTTTATGCGGTGTTCTACTTTTCTCAAACATTTTAAGTTCTCTATAGTGATCTATTGTATCTGTACTTACTAAGAATAAACTGAACAGGTAACACACCCTGTCAATACTATATTTTCTTTTAATAGGACATTTTCAAAGCTTGTTATGTGAGGCATGTTTCAAAAATGTTCAATTCAGTCACAGAAAAAAAAAATATCATTAACAATTGTAAAGACTGCAAAAATAAGACTATAAGAGAAACATTTCTTGAAAGTTTCTCAATGTTAGAAATGGTTTCAAAACTTAAAAATCACTTCTTTATATTTACACAATGAGAAAATTGTTGGGATTCTACAGGGTGATTGAATCAACTCAGAATATTACAGGTACATAGCTCCCTTCTTTTCAGGACCTACAACATATTAACACACTGCCTAAAAAAGGCCAAGTTTTCTATTCTGAAAAATGGTTTCCTAGTACTGGCACTCATACCACTATGCTGAGGTACAGTTTTTATCCTCGAGTGATAAAAAGTACTTAACAACCGCTCATCCTGACAACTAGATGCCTTTCCTAACCTGTGGGTGTATATGAATGATCTGGTATCTGTCTATATCTATATCTCTCTCTCTCTATATATCTATATCTCTCTCTATATATATATATATATCTATATATATATATATATATATATATATATATATATATATATATATATATATACACATATACACTCAGGGTGAACCTGCTCTCATCTGTGAAAAGCACAGGACGCCAGTGGTGGACCTGCCAATTCTGGTATTCTATGGCAAATGCCAATTGAGCTCCCGGTGCTGTGCAGTGAGCACAGGGCAGTAGACATTTGGGCCCTCAGGCAACCCTCATGAAGTCTGTTTCTGATTGTTTGGTCAGAGACATTCACACCAGTGGCCTGCTGGAGGTCATTTTGTAGGGCTCTGGCAGTGCTCATCCTGTTCCTCCTTGCCCAAAAGAGCAGATACTGGTCCTGCTGATGGGTTATGGACCTTCTATGGCCCTCTCCAGCTCTCCTAGAGTAACTGCTTGTCTCCTAGAATCTCCTCCATGCCATTGAGACTGTGCAGGGAGACACAGCAAACCTTCTGGCAATGACACGTATTGATGTGCCATCCTGGAGAAGTTGGACTACCTGTGCAACCTCTGTAGGGTCCAGGTATCGCCTCATGCTACCAGTAGTGACAATGACTGTAGCCAAATGCAAAACTAGTGAAGAAAGCGGTCAGAAAAGATGAGGAGGGAAAAATGTCAGTGGCCTCCACCTGTTAAACCATTCCTGTTTTGGGGGTCATCTCATTGTTGCCCCTCTAGTGCATCTGTTGTTAATTTCATTAACACCACAGCAGCTGAAACTGATTAACAACCCCCTCTGCTACTTAACTGACCAGATTAATATCTCATAAGTTTCATTGACTTTATGCTATACTCTGATTAAAAGGTGTTCCTTTAATTCTTTTGAGCAGTATCTCTCTCTCTCTCTCTCTCTCTCTCTCTCTCTCTCTCTCTCTCTCTCTCTCTCTCTCTCTCTCTCTCTCTCTCTCTCTCTCTCTCTCTATATATATCTATAAGTTAGACACTCGGAACGACCACCAGAGGGCGAACTGGAGAAGACTGCCAACATTCTTTATGTTTAAGTGCCACCATGCCTCTGTTGCTTTTGAAATTAAATAGAGTTCTATGCGTAGGAGTGTATGTGTCTGTCCGGCTTAGGAAGTGAGACGTAAAGTTGGGGTGAGGGCTCCAGCTCCAAGGATACGCAAGCGAGGCCAGTACACCGGCAAAAGGAAACCTCCTAAGAAAGACAGTCGCTAAGCTACAAATGTACAAATGATGCGAGCACTTCTGCAACATGAATCCTTCTAGCAGAGAGATGCCCAGAGTACTTCTGATGATTTAAATACTTTCTAGGATCCGTGCTTTTAACAGCACAGGCTTACACAGTTAGTACCTAGCAGGTGACTGCCAGCATTCTTTGTTTGAGCACCACCGCGCCCCTGTTGCTTTTCAAATTAAATAGAGTTGGCCAGTTCTGAGCGTCAAATAGATGATAACATACATGCAAGACCACAAGACAAGGACATTAATGAGTCTTTGTTTTCATAATTTATTTTACCGTTGTGTTTTTTTAATTATGTTCTTCTCAAACAATTAAAAAAAACACGAGGGTGAACTAGAGGTGACTGCCAGCATTCTTTATGTTTGAGCACCACCGCGCCCCTGTTGCTTTTCAAATTAAATACAGTTGGCCAGTTCAGAGCGTCAAATGGATGATAACATACATACAACACCGCAAGACAAGCACATTATGTAGTCTTTATCCATCCATCCATTATCCAACCTGCTATATCCTAATTACAGGATCACGGTGGTCTGCTGGAGCCAATCACAGACAACACAGGGCGCAAGGCAGAAAACAATTCCCGGGCAGGGCACCAGCCCACCGCAGAAAACCCACACAGACAAGGGAAGAACATGCAAACTCCATGCAGGGAGGACCCAGGAAGTGAACCCAGGTTTTTTGTTTGTTAATTTATTTTTATTTTTAAAGTTGTGGTTTTTTTTTTTTTTAATTATGTTTTTCTCAAACAATTAAAAAAAAACTTTATGTTCCTCCCGGGCAATGCTGGGTATTTCAGCTAGTTATATTTACCAAACATCATTATATTAATTGTCTGTTGATGGTATTATACTCCTGCTGCTAATCTTTGGGAGACGTGCAATTTAGAAACAATCTCATCATACTGTATACACTGTGGACTATGGCCGGCAACTTATCCCGGCCAATACCCCCAAACCACCAGATGGAGCCCTCCCTGTGACGTGGAGATGCCCCAAATTCCAGCAGGGCATCATGGACTTTGGAGTTTTAATGCACAGCCCTGCTAGATAATGTCGGGGCCGCCAGGGGACGCTGCAGGGAGGCCCAGAGACGTATATTTTCCATACAGCCCAGAAGTACATCCTAGTCACAGGGACAGAAGAAATGACGTACTTCGGGGTTGAAGAAAAGAGAGTTTTCACCCGACCCGGAAGTGTTACAAAGTCACATGGACAGAGAGAGAGAGAGAAACACTTCCGAGTCAAGAAGTATAAAAGGACTGTGGGAGATCCCAGCAGTGAGCCGAATTGGGAGCAAGGGTGACTGAGCTGCTGGGAGGTGTGGAGGATTGGATTATTGGATTATTGTTTATTGAGAATTGAGAACTGTATTGAGTTATTAAAGTATAGTGGAGGTGGAGGTGCTTGTGCACATTTATTATAATAATAAAGTAATTATTTGGACTTTTATCTGGTGTCTGCTCTGAGGGTTCAAGGGGACGAGAGCGCCCCTATCTGTCACAACACATAACAATATACTTGAACATACTTGATACTGTACCTTGACAATTATAATTACTGAACAAATTTAAGTCTAATTTTCTAAGATACCCAACAAGGAACATATGCCAACTGAAATGGAATATTGCATAAACAGAAATTATATCTTTTTTTTTTTTTTTACATTTTATTGATTTTATTAAAATCAAATAACATTCCATATAAGCAAGTTTAACATTAACAGAAATTATATCGATCTTACCTCTGGATAATTCTGTCCAAAGGACTCTTTGTGGTTTTAGAGATAGATAGAGAGAGAGAGAGAGAGAGAGAAAAAAAACATGTTTGAAGATGTACTGGAAAGTCTTAATCATTCTTAAAAATTATGATTATTATTAACACATTTCAGAATTTTGATGAACATCTCATGCAAAGATAAAATGAACTCTAAAAATTATGTTCACAATAAATTTACTTTTTGTAACTCAAGATTGTATTGCTGCAGTGTTGATCTGTAATGGCACACTGTGAAGAATGTCAACTTTATTAGAACATCTGCACTGTCTTACATTAAACAATAATTTTAGAAATGTCAATTTTGTACAGTACTAAAATTTAGGATACCAAAACTAATTGGACAAATAGGGGTACAGTGTTTGGCACTACTGCTGCGTACCTCCAGAATACTGGGATAGTAGGGGCTGGGTTTTTCTCTGCTTTTTCCAGTTTTCTTTCCACAGCCTGCAAAATGTTAATGTTAGACTATCTGGAATCTCAAAAATGGCCTGATGTTTTGTATGAAGAAAATGTGTGTTATCTGGGTTAGCACCAGCCTCTTGTGACCCTAAATTTGTTAGAAAAATTGATGGATTAACATTAAAAAAATGGCAGTAATAATATCTAATGCCATATCCCTAACATGCAATGACTGACTGACTCAAGCTGTGTTTTACCAAATAGCTTCAATTATACTTAGATCAGGATTCTGAAGTCATCAGTCTAACACTGTTAGACAGTCACTCTAATTCTTAATTATGTTTGGGATCATTAGCGTGCTGAAAGAATAAGTTTCTGCCAATATGTCATATTCCCAAAGATATAGCATGACTTACAGATGGTCGAAACTTTCCTTATGTTTAAGCAAATTTCTTCACCAGGTTTATGTATTATAAATCTTGATATTTGAATGAGAAATGGCCAAACGCATGGTTACAAGTGTAAACAAGTTTTATATGAGGTCCCAGATCCCCAATACCACTGGCCAAAATGCACCCCTACACTATGACAGAACAACTGCTTGTACCAGAGTGACAACATGTTGCATGCTGTTCAGACATGCAAGTAAATATTTTACTGTGCCCTGTATACATGATGTGTCAATATTACTACATCTATGCTTTACAAAAGGCTGCAAACAGACATCAATATACTTCTTGGCAACTGTTCTTCTTACATACAGGTGTAGTTGTAAATCAGTTTCAGTTTAGAAACTTTTAGCTTATAATAGCTTTTTACCATTGACTTTTGCAGCATTAACTATGGACATTCAAATCAAATCAAATGTTAATTATCACATTCAGTTATACAGACAATACAATATGTGGAGAAATGCTAAGTTGCTAAACCCCAAGACTGCACATTAAGTTGAATACAAGAGCACAATAAACAATAATAAACAACTTAATATATATATCAATAAAATTCATTTGGCTAAATGACAGTAATAGTATGTATATTAAATTGTAAAAATATGTAATAAATAAGTAACAAATAACAAGAGTATTTACATTCACATATCTTTAGTCACTTTACTTATTTAGGATGCAAAGGGACTGTGGAAAGAAGTTCCTCCTCAGTCACTATGAATTAGGAGTGTCTCCCTGATCCCAGCACAGTCAAAAGGCATTCATATAATGCGATCTCTTCTGCTTATTGCCTTTCCACAAGAATGGTATCTCAGTTATAACACCTTCTAGAAGACCAGTTCTCTTCTTTTTACTAGATGTTAAGCAAACACTTCACTGAATTTTCTTCTGTAATTTATGAAAGTACCTATAAGTACTGTTAGAGAACACAGCAGAAGACCCCAAAAGATGTTTCCATCTGACTATCTACAGTTTTTTTTTTTTACAGTTGATTACATCTTGCCTGAAGAAGGGGCCTGAGTTGCCTCGAAAGCTTGCATATTGTAATGTTTTTAGTTAGCCAATAAAATGTGTCATTTTGCTTGGCTTTTCTCTACATTCATAATGGCTAACATGGTACAACACCCTAGTACTACAGTTTTCTCCAAATTTAATTATGACAGCTTGAATACCATACTATAAATATCTGGTTTGGTATGATACTATTCACTGACTTTCTTAATACAAGAAATATATGTCTGATAATATTAGTTAGCTAAGCCAATTACAAACGTCTCCTTAAGAAAATCCAGTATGTATGGTTAGCATCCAATAAAAATACTTTTGTAATATGGACACATCACTTGGGCCCTGACACACATATATAAATAGCAACAGTTTATTTTCATCCCTATTCACTAAAACTCATGTAGTGATCTTTCATTCAATCGTGGTAACGGCATATTTATTAGTTGAACAATATTCCAACTATTTAAATAGACAGTTTACAATAATAATAACATAAATATTAATACAAATTATTATTTACATTTATATACTGCTTTTCTCACTACTCAAAGCCCTCTCCACACAGGGAGGACCCAGGATGTGAACCCATGATCTCCTTACTGTGAGGCTGCAGCATTACAAAAGCATCACCTGTGTGAACTATAGGGACACATTTCTCTTGTTCTCTTCACCTCTAGATGTGCACTATAGTAAAACTATAAAAGACTAGAGATTAAATAAAAATCCACACAAAGCAGCATTAATACGAATAACTTACTATTTTGAAGAACCATAACACTCCACCAGTAGAGTCCTGCTCTTCCGAGATCTTAAATATGGCCTTATTAAAATGTTAGAGTGTTAAACAACAAGACGTTTTCCATCAATGATCTTATTAGTGATAGGAAAATCGACTTTCTTACATTAAGTGAAACATGGCTTAACTCTGATGGTGCGGCTGTTTTAATAGAATCTGCATCTCTGAATTACAGCTTTACTCATGCAGTTTGCCAAGATAAGAAAGGTGGCAGTTTAGCAAATATTTATTTGAGTCGGTTAAAGTGTAAAGATGTTGACTTTGGTACGTTCAAGTCTTTTGAGTATCTTGCTGTTGTTATTCAAAGAGTTTCTCAGTCTCTAGTATTGTCCATTTATAAACCTCCTAAATATTATGCATCTTTCTTTGAGGAATTCCCAGACTTAGCGTCAATTATAATAACTATGAAAAGTTCCTAATAGTTGCCGACTTTAATTTTCATATCGATAATCAGTGTGACCCAAAAGTAAAACAATTCATGAATCTCCTGCACACTTTTGATCAGAGCCAGCACATTATTCAGGCAAAACGTCTTAAAAATTGCCTTAGTCAGTGGGTGGGCCTCTCTGGCAATGTCTTAAATTTGTTTAAGTCTTACTTAAATTGTGGAAAATTCTTTGTTAGTTGTAGTAGTTATACTTCAAAGACACACAATATTCTATATTGTGTTCCACAATGATCTATCCACAGTCCACTGTTATTTTTGATCTACATGCTTCCACTAGGTCAGATTATCTCAAGACAAAATGTGAGCTACCAAAGTTATGCTGATGACAAACAACTATATTTATCAATAGCGCCTGATGACCCAGACTCTCTTGGTTCACTGACCCAATGACCCTTACTTGTGTTTCTAAGTGTATAAGAAGTAATTTTGTCAAGCTAAATAAGGAGAACACAGAAGTCTTAGTGATTGGCAAAATGGATATGGTGAGAGTATTAGAAATAAACTTGACCCATTAGGCTTAAAAGTCAAGACAGAGGTAAAGAATGTAGGGGGAATTATTGACTCTGACCTAAACTTTAAATCACATATTAATCAGATTACTACAACAGCATTTTTTTTACTTACGAAATACAGCAAAATTCAGATCCCTTATAACTTTGCAAGATGCTAAAAAATTAGTTCACGCTTTTGTTTTTAGTTAACTAGATTACTGTAACACACTCCTCTCAGGACTACCAAAAAAAGACATCAATTGATTGCATCTAGTGCAGAATGCAGCTGTCAGAATCTTAACTAGAAAAAGAAAATCTGAGCACATCTCTCCAGTTTTGATGTTACTACATTGGTTACCTGTGCCATTTAGAATTGACTTTAAAACACTGCTTATGATTTAAAAAGCCTTAAATAATCTCGCTCCATCCTATATTTTGGAATGCCTTTCACTTTACACTCCAAATCACAACCTTAGATCTTCAACCGAGTGTCTGCTTATAATTCCGAGAGCTAAACCTAAAAAAAGTGGTGAGGCAGCCTTCTGCTATTATGCACCTACAATTTAGAATAGCTTAGCAATAGAAATTCACCAGGCTAATACGGTGGAGCACTTTAAAAAAAACTGCTAAAACCCATTATTTTAACATGGCTTTCTCGTAGCTTCATTTTAATGTAACCCTGATATTCTCTATATGCATTCAATTATTGTTTTTATTATGGCTCTGCAATCCGTACTAACCCCTACTTTCTCTGCTGTTCTTTTTCCGTTGTTCTGTGATACCGATCTGTGCTACCACCTCCTGATCAAGGCACCATGCAGTCCCTGCATTGATGGATTGAAGGCCAGATGTCCACATGACCATCACCATCTAAATCTTCCATGTGAAGCCTGAAAACCATGAGGACTTATTTAGATCATTTATATTAGGTAGAATGCCCAGTGGGGGCTGGGCGGTCTCATGGCCTTGGAACCCTTGCAGATTTTATTTTTGGTTTTTTTTTTTCTCCAGCCCTCTGGGGTTTTGTTTTTGCTGTCCTCCCAGCCATTGGACCAAACTTTATTCTTTGTTATTTAGTATTACCTAATCTTATTTTTACATTGTATAAACTTTTCTTTCTTCGTCTTGTAAAGCACTTTGAGTTACGTTATTTATATGAAAATGTGCTATATCAATAAATGTTGAGATTTTATATATAACCATAAACATAATATGATGCAACACACCTCTCTTAAATTTAGAAGGGGTAAAACTGATCTTAAAACGACATTTAAGGATTGCTGGGCATTAGTCATTCCTTCTGTTCAAATCTAATGTTCTTATACCAGTGTGCCAAAACCTTTGTTTTTAACTTTTTATGTTCATAAGAGTTACTTATGAATGCTTTGAAATCAGGTTTTGTTTTTGTCTGGCACCTCCTAACTCACCAGTATAAGAAACCCCCAAATATGATATACCATTCAACTCATCTTGAGGTCAAGTTATGCTTCACCCCTTTTTTATCCCTCTAGACCTCAAAAACCCTAGTTTTTAGGTCATTTTTTTTTTACCATATTTTGTGCCGGGAATTAACAACTTCATGATAATGAGTAAGAACATAGGTGTCTTGAGCAAAGATAATCAGAAGGACTTGAAGTTGTGCATGCCACATCAGCTGAGCCCAGGGGTGTAAACCCTAATGGGATACAAGGGGTCAAAGACATTCCTTTTAACAAAATCAAGGATCGGTAATATAATCACGTTTCATTTTATTCTATTTTGGTGTTGCTGATCATCAATGAGCTATTTTTTACATTTGATTATTCACTGGTGGACCTATCCCTCTAAGAGCCACTCCCAGATGGATAACATGACACATTTTAAACATAAGCATGTGTGGGATCGTTTTAAACTATTTCAGGGTGAGGGATTATAAATATTTTATTTCTGATGTTTCACTAGCGATCTTGTTCTCTATTAGAGGTTGAAAAAAATGACACATTTCTATTACAATCGAAAATATTTAGATTTTAAACATTTAATTTGAAGCACACATTTTAATATTTCAAAAAATTGATAAAATTATTCTTGTTTATTATGTACTTCTGCCTTATGAAGTATATCATTGTATTTCTTATGAACATCCCGATTTAGAGCGCCTTTCGCTCTATTTTTATTTGTTTGTGTTTGTGTTCTGAATAAGTACCGAACTCACGGCAATGTGTATTATGTACGATGTAGTCGCCGTTATCGGAGGGGGCGGTGCCGTCAGTACTCTAACAACCTGTCACAATATGCAACACTTGTATATACGGGTAATTTGCCGATTACAATGATATATTTCAACACTGACCGAATCACTACAAAAACAAAACAGTCAAAGGCCCAATGTGAAACATTGTTCCAACCTTAAACACTTCCACAGGCTTACACTATATTTCAGAATACACATAAACATTGTTACATCAGTCGTCAGATGTGTACCAGGGCGTAATATTTAAAAAGGTGAAACAACGTCGCAATCTGAAACACTAAACTAAAATATCCATAGAGAATAATCAATATTAAGACAATAAAACTCCGAAATGGAAACATTAAAGTAAAAAAAAAAAACTAAAATACGCATTTTTGCATGTTTCTGCACCATTTTGACGTCCATTTTTAAAAGAGGATCAATTTAAAGTTTGAGCAGCTATTGTAAACCTTACTTTGTTTTCAGCAGAGGAATTTAATGTAGGACCTGTTACATACGTACACGCCCACGTGCGATTATTAAGGATTTTATAAAGTCATTTGAATTATGAAGCATGATGCTCAAATGTTACATTTTACTTAAGCCATTTTTATCACCAAGTTAGAAATATGCACCGAAATAACGTAATTTCTCACTCTGTTTTAAGCTTATACCCCAAACACGACTTCATTCTCCACTTTCACCACTGTATTAATAGTTAATAGTTGAACAAATGTGATGACGACTGACATACCCAAGAGCTCTAGATTCATCTTTTACTGATTGACCTCCCGATCCTACTTCGTTTTAAAACGATCGGTACTCCTTAATGGACCCGTTTCCTTTCACCATATTTGTATCATCAAAACAAAAAGAGACGACTGGCGCCTCAATGTGCTGAAGGACCTTATTAAGTGGTGCGACTTACAGCCTGAATAAAAGTAAAAGACAGCAAACAATATTATATTAATTCAAAACAAGAAGCATATAAGCACTATACTCTGAAAAAGCAAAGCAACTGAAAACTAAAGAACGGACTTGTACGCTTATTTCATTTTTATTTTTTTATTTTAGATTATTTCAGAATCTGTTTTTGACCAGGCATGAAAAGGGCAACTAATATTTCATTTCCGGCTCAGGTGCCTGGCTACTTCTCTAGAAGGGGACCATTTATTGCTTTAAATTAGGATCATACTGTATAATAATTTGGTATCAGTCGAAAGGATTTTGCAAGATGGCTTCAAATATTTTGGGACTTCTTATTTTATTTGTTACTATATCAGAGTAATTTCTCATCAGTTTCTGTGATATCGTATCTCTCAATAAAGGAAGTTTAGATGAAGTCGCTTCACTGAACGGTGTGTCTCACTATCCCTTTTTACTGTAAAATTACAATTATGAAGTATCCTAAATCAACAATTACTACTATCACGAGAAATACGCTTTAGATACTTTCACGTTCCACTACGATTTTTAAACCTGCAAAGACTGATCTGTTGTTTTCTACGAATTTCAACGGCATGCCAGTTTGAGCTTGGGGTAGCAGTGTTCACATTTAAATCGCGGTTCTTCACAGCAGTTTCACTAGAGTGAATGGCCTGCGTGGGTATTTGTATTTACTACAATAACCACCGTGCTTCTTCGAAGTCTACTCTGACAAGCCGAATGAAACCATGTGGACCACAGAATGCTATGTGTAACAACTACAACAACCATCATCCTTTTCGACATTTTCCCGTTGTCGAAAAGCGGCGACATTTAATTCGGTGCAGCGTGTTTATGGGTAATAACTACAATGACCATGATCCTTCTCGACAGGCCCTAGACAATCATATGATACTTCTTTGATAGGAATAAGTTTCCCGAAACTTTGTGCCACTCTGAAGCTTTTACACTTAAGACGGATGTGAAAGTGATTATGATAACCCTGAAACTTCAACGCAGCCACTTCCAGATGCATATTTAAGGGATCCGGGAGACTTTTTTCTCTTGGTATTGAACACTGATTTAATAAATCACCTGCGGTTTTCACCATCTCGTAAGGTGTCTATTAATGAATTACGAAAACGTCAGTCAATGTGCTTCCGAGGAAAATAAGTTTATTCTTTTATTTGCCTGTAGCCAAGCTGTGAATGGTGTTTGGTGGTGAGTTGCCCGGAAGACCACAAAGAGACCATGGCAACACGCGACTATCTTTTCAAAGTTTTGGTTATAGGTGACACTAACGTCGGGAAGACGGCTTTGGTCCAGAGATACGTTAATGACAAATTTTCCAAACATTACAAGGCTACTGTGGGAGGTGGGTATGGTTATTGTATTTCTGCTTTCTAATTAGTAATCTCGTTTTCCATGCGTTAGGGTGTTTGATAAAGGTTAAAATCTAATATGATACATCATTAGACAAACAGTGGTAAT
>NW_024385097.1:0-10434 GCF_016835505.1 Polypterus senegalus
TTGATTACATTTGTTTTGATGTTTTGAAAGTTGTAATTGATTAATTTACTTTAAATACATTGAAACAATTACATTTGAATTATTGAGAAGTACTATAATTGAAAATTGAAAAATATCTGCCTTTTAAAAGTAAAACGATAAAAATCACTGACATAACTTATCCTGTTGATGACAAATATCAGTTTTTTCCTTGTCAAAGAATGTAATCCTTTAGAAAAATTCAAAGGGATTTAGGGTAAATGTTGAATAATTGTATATCAATACAACAGAAACAATCGATACGTAGGCAGTGATGCCTGAAAGCGAGGTAATGTTGCATATTGTATTTAATCTATATTACTTATGTCCCCTCAAGTTACTTGTCTTTTTAGTTGACTAATTAACTTTCTTAACTATCTGTTTAGAATACATGATTATAGGTTGGGTGTAAGAAATAAAACAAAAGAAATATTTACACAATGATTATTGTGATAATGTTTAAATATAATATAACTACACAATACTTGGTATTGTTTTCATAATTGCATTGCATTCATTATGTACAGTATTATTGCTTTGTCTATTTTAAATCAGTAATACAAATTTTTAATTATTGTATAACACATGAAAGTACTGTGTAAGATAAGCACTTTTCAGTTACTGAATGCTCTCTTAGGTCATTTTACATAAATTGCTTATTATCTATACATGCATTTTATATATATATATATATATATATTGTGGCTTGTACCTCCTCCAGACCGAGGCGTCCGCCTGGTTATGTTGGGGGCCTCGGGTAAAGGGCTTGTAAGCCCAGCCCTGTAGGGACCCATGGCCACGCCAGGCGGCGCCCCAGTGCCTGAATATCCTGGAGCCCAGCACTTCCGCCACACCAGGAACTGCTGGGGAAGACAACAGGGACACCGGACGGCTTCGGAGTGCGCGCGGCACTTCCGCCACACTGGGGCGTGTCTGCGAGGGAGTGCGGGAAGCAGCTGGAGCCCATCCGGGCCCTTGCGTGTGTGTAAACTGTTAACATTTGAATTTGATGATTGCATATAGTGCTGAACTGACCTCTCTGTACTGTTCTTTCCTCTGCATGTCCTGGAGTACAAAAGAAACACCACCATACAGCAACATGTGGGGGCTGGCAAGATCGGGGGAACACGTGGTCACTGATTACAACTGCAAGATGTTATGTGAATGAAAATGAATAACGTTGCATTTGTGGCACAATGTTTTCCGAAATGTACTATACAGGTCATAAAATCAATAATTCCAAATATCATATATACCTATGTCTTTGTTTTTTTTTTGTCAGTGCGGCTTTGACATCATGGACCATAAGGTGCATACTAATTCAGCGTAAACAGGAACACTGGAAAACTGAATTAAAAAAATCAAGTGACAGTGAGATACGAAGAAGGAAGATTCAACAGCGTTTGTGTGTCAGCTTTTATCCATCCAGATCAGAGAATGTCCAGTTCCATTGCCTCAAAACACCACTCATATCTACATCTCACATGCAGTTTCAAATAAAAGTAACAGCATCATAGCGTCAGATCCCTGGGGTTGGGGGCCTTTGTATGTATCATGATCGTGACTGAAAGAATAAAAGTGAAAAAAAAAATGCTAACTTTTACAAGTACTATAAATGTACAGTGGCTGTTTGAGACCCAAACCAAATGTATGTGTTTATAGTATAATATTAACAATAAGACCAGCTCATTACTCAAAACGGTAAATACAGGAGGCAATCAGGATCGAACCGGGGACTTTTGAGTACAAGTAAGCAAATCTTACCGCTACTCACGGAAGCTGTTGTATCATCTTTGAACCTTTTGTGAAAGTGTTTATTTGATCTTTGGACTTAAAGCTTCACACATTATTATGCCTACATTTTGTCATTTATTACTAAAATATGAAAAATGTTTCTGTTTTAACAATGTGTTTACACAGATTATTGTAGAAACGGAACACAAATGAATTTCATGTATTCCAAATAATGATCTATTATTTCCACTCTAAAATTCCAGCACTTCACTCCCAGATAATCAAGGCATGAGCTGGGAGAACGTTGTTCACGTTCTCTGGCGGTGGGGGTATGGAATAGTAGGCAGCTTGTCTTTATCGGCACATTTACAGGACAAAAGATGCAAGGGATTAAAGGTGGGCGAACTTTTTCATATGACCTTAATCTGCATCCAGCCCTGCATGTAGGCCCCCTAATCTGCAGGGAAAAACCTGGGAGTTGGTGGCAGAATTGGCACTCCAGTCACCTTAAAAAAACCTCACACTCTTCCATTCCATCTCAACTATTGTGGTGCTGAGGTGTCACCCGTTGCATGGCTGCACTTGGGTCCCAATCTAGGATATTTCTAAAATATATGCATTCTTTCCCCAAACTCAATGAAGCTTTATTTACTATGACCATTGGATGTAAATGGACTTTCTCCTTAGTTAATTTCTTATTTGGAAACAGTCATCGTCCCCTTTGATAATTGGACCAAGGAAACCACCTCATTTAGTCATTCCAATATTAATGTGACAATTTCTGTTAATTACTGAAGAAGTAGTTAAGAATTTTCAATGCATTGGTGCCAGAAATTTCTTTTCTTCTTGTGGGACAAGTTGGAAAATTGGTCAGAGGCCTTCATAAAGATGAATAGTCAGTATCTTGCTGGAATATATTAGGGTAGCAAATATCTATGTACAGTACCTAACCCAAGGGCAAGAGTTTTACATGACCCATTAAGCACAATAGAGAACTTAAGATAGTTGCAGGAGGTTGGATAAATGCGGTACATTATAAAGCGACAGCAGTCAACACTCTTGAGTACCAATGTCAGTTTGGCAAGTTGTAAATTATTGTGATGCAATATATGTTGTTTTGACTTTCAGTGCTAACTGAAAGATGACACATTCTGCCATTTTTATGCATGCACTCCGAGCAAAAGCTGAAAATATACCTACATCTTTCATATCCTGTACCATTCAGCCATTGGTTTACCTAGATGTTTTTATAATCTAACAGGGTGGAATGTGCTAAGAGCCTCATTTTCTCATTTGTCCATGTTGACAGTAACACTGATTTCCCTCCAAAAATGCATTTGTTCAATGTAGGTTTCACACCATGTGACAGAATGCATATTAAATATGAACTAAATCTCACTATTCATGTGTAAGAGTTATTGAACGTTTTACTAATTAGAAAGTATTGATTAAGTTGAGTAATTTTCTTTAATATGGTAGTAATACAAGATGTGTTCTTCAAAGCTGGAAAGAAGCTAAGAAGAATCTTTTATTAGAATAACTGCATCTTGGAGTTGTATATTGTAGCTGGGCCAAAGCAAGACTGGAAATGAGTAAACTATTGGAAAAGTGTAATAAAATATTAAAATATATTAAATGCATTGTCCTGATTTACGTAATGAATAACTTTCAGCATAAAATGTGCAGTAGTCAATCATACCTATATACTGTAGTTTGATATTAGACTGTGTGAAAGCTGGCCCTGGCACAGACAGACGGACAGCATATTTTCACCCACACCCTGTGTGGCGGAAGTGCCGCTACACCGGAAGCCGTCCGTGTATCCCTTTCATCTTCCCCCCGGGCTCCGGGATCAATAGGCACTGGGGCGCCGCCTGGCGGTGGCCACTGGTCCCTACAGGGCTGGGCTTCCAAGCCCCCTACCCGAGGCCTCCTGCATAACCAGGACGGACGCCCTCTCTCGGTCTGGAGGAGGCACACGCCCTCCTCTGGGCTCCATCCCCGGCCAAAGACCACACGGGTAAACCGGCATCGGGGCGCCGCCTGGCGGTGACCACGGGTCCCCTACAGGGCTGGGCTTCCAAGCCCTGTACCCGTGGTCCCCAATATAACCAGGACGGACGCCCCCTCGCGGTCTGGAGGAGGCACAAGCCCTCCTCTCCTCCTCCTGGGCGTCCCGGCCGGGCAGCCCAACTGTCACAGATTGATTTCAGTTATATTGCTGGATATTTTTAAGTCTAGTCACATGTCTTGCCTAGTGTATTGTTATATTGGAGGTGATCACATTATTTTATAAACAACAAAAGGCATTCTCTTAAATTAAAATGTAACACTGTCACGGCGAGGCACTCAGAGACATTTTTATTTGTAGCCATTAGCTGGTAATAGCACAAGCCAAAACTGTGAATCTTTTAGGCACTGATTCACCAGTTTTGACCACTGTTTTCTTCTTCGTTTCATCAAGGCCAAATAGTCATAGTAAGTGAGTCTAAGCAGCCAATGAAAGTACATTAAGAACTTATGTTAACATATCACAAATTAACCCAGTGTAGTATAGTATAGCCTGTGAAAAAGGTAAAAAGGCAATTCCATTTTCACTTACTTATACAGCAAGATTCTGAGCTGATAAAGTACTGCTAAACCTGACATATGATATTCATTTCCTTCAAATGCTTGTGAAAGTCAAAGGAATTGGAAGTACAGTCCTATAGAATCAGTAATCACTGTAACTGACCCAGTTTATTAGTCTGACTTCTCACTAGCTCATTGTTGCTGTTCACCATCAGTTAGACAGATCGACAATCAAGTACTTTTTGCTGGCAAATTTTTTTAAAGTCTTTAAAATGTAAAGGCATGCAAAAATAGTGTTGTCCCAGTAATATTCCAGATGACCCTGTGCATATGAATAAACAAAGTCAGATGGAGGTGTCTGCATATGGGATGGATTTGCAAGATCTGTAGCTTATTTGCCTCTGGAAAACTGAGCTGCTAAAACACTACAGGTTGAGGCATGGATACAGCTAAACACTGCCATATTTTCAGCTAAACACTGTCATTTTTATACTTAGGTTGCCACTGTCCTTTCCAAACTTGGAGTGACCTGAAGCCACATATATCAAGAAGGCATTCAATTATTTTACAAATAAAAATTTAGTTCATTTAAATATGAACCCTGCAGTTTATTGTTTCCACTGATAAGGAACATCTTTAACATTCTGTGTTTATCTTTAGGATGCAATAAGCTGTGAAGACTGTGAATTTCGCACCATTGTTTATGGAAGATTTGCTTCGCATAGCACAAGAAAACACACATCACATTCTTTAAAGATTATCAGAGCTGGAATTGTTTAGATGTTTGTAAAAAAAACTCTTACTCTGGAAAAAATGCTAATGTAGATCTGTAAAGCACTACTACATCTGAGTGCCTTAAAGCAAGTGAAGTTGAAGTTGGAGGGATAGGGTTAAGCTTAAATTTTATTGAAGTTGGAGAGCATATACTGTATACTTTTTCCAAACAAGTGTATAACTAAATTAGTTCATAAACTGCAATTTTTACCATCCTCTGTATCCTTTTATCATTCATTCATGTATTATTGTTATCCCAGTTGAAATTATTCAAAGAGGCTTGGCTGGACTGATAGACTAGGTCCACCTGGTTTTTTATTTCCCTCCACCCTCTCAGAATTGCTTACTAGCAATACAGATTGTGAGCAACTGCACATGTGTGTTAAAAGTGACTAGGAGATGCACATGTTTTTAAAAAAACTGCTGTCAGGGTCGATACCAAAAGCCAGACGCCTAAACCATAAACATAGATTAAGCAAGAATTGTCAGGAGTTGATAATAAAAGGATGAAATTATCAACAGAGCCAAAAAGCTAAAACTGTTAACCAGATTTAAGAAGTGTAATGTTATGAATTGTTAACAAAAAAATAGACACTAAGAGCAGAAGATGAAGACATTTTTACGGTTTTAATCTCAGTAAAGAGCTTGAGTGCTGCATTGTGTTTACACTGGAGCCTTTGTGATGTACATAAAGCAAGGCAGCCCTTATTAGCAGTGCAAAATGGTAAAATACAAAATGGCAGCATGATGCACTTAAAAAATTTATATTTTTCCTAACCTAAATTATTTATACCAAACTTACACTGTATATGGTCATATTACTTCAGACTTAAGCTTTCAAAATATCCAGAACAGATGAACAGAAAAAAATTATCAAACGCTGCATTCCATTTACCTCAGAAGTCAAATGTTGGAGCTGGGAATAATGTCACACCGAGTTGATCACATATCAGTAAATCATTCAGATATCCAATATGAAAGCACCAAGTAAAACCTTTGTTGTATTTGATCCATTGGAATAAATCTCTATAGATATAAACCAATGTCTGTCTGTCTGCTTTTCACAAGAGAACTACGGATTTAGATCAGGTTTTTTTATATAATTTGCTTGAACATTCCGGTTGATTTTGCGACTTCTCTCATCGTGCTAAGTACCACAGTTCGCTTGCAGCGTATTATTCATGCTAATCTGAGGGGGAAGTGTTACGTCAGGAGTGGGGAGTCGGGTGAGGCCCTTCTCGCTCACGTGCCAGCCTCTGTTCAAGTCTGTCTAACTCTCGCCACGATTTGGAGCATACCTTGCCTCCGCTTAGCAAGTGATACCTGTTTGTTTATTTTTAAAGTTTTTCCTGTTTGACTATCACGCAGGTGGAGGCATGGGAGACAGCTAGTACTTAATAACAACACATTATGCTGTATTTTGCATATCCAAACACTGCAGCAGCATGTCCACAGATTGAAGTCATACAGTACTTATTGTACCACAGATTTAAAGTGCCACAAATAGACAGAAGTGCTAATAAACAGTTTACAACAGCTCTCACTAAAGTTACTAAAGTCACTAAAGTTATGGATTGACATCATAATATGAAGTAGGCAAACTAAGACTTGACAGACTAGCCCTGAGCTTCTAAGTTGGAAATCCGACTTAAAGGAGTGATCCAGTCAAAAATTCCAACTAGGAACCCGGAAATTCTGACTTCTCACTTCAAGTGGAATACAGCATAAAGCAACTAATGAAGTATCCCAATATCCAACAACTGTCAGCACAGTTTAAGAAAGCATTACTGTATGATTTATGAGTCAAACCACTTTAGTATAGCTTTAATTGTTTATGGATCTCTGTTAGGCAGTTACCAAATATCAACAAATGTTTTAAGAAGAAAATTCCTTTGGCTAATCCCTTACCTTTGCATGTTCTCCTCGTGTCTGCGTGGGTTTCCTCCCACACTCCAAAGACATGCAGGTTAGGTGGATTGGTGATTCTACATTGGCCCTAGTGTGTGCTTGGTGTGTGGGTGTGTTTGTGTGTGTCCTGCGGTGGGTTGGCACCCTGCCCAGGATTGGTTCATGCCTTGTGCCCCTGTGACCCTGTAGTTGGGATTCAGCGGGTTGGAAAATGGATGGATGGATGGATAATTCCTTGCCAGTTTGTTTCTAGAGTTATCATCAACAATTTTAAACAAGAAAGATATTCAAGAAAAAAACTTTTTAGTTCTCTACCAGTAGTAGTTTCTGGTGCTATGAATCATTTTATGATGCTACACATGCAAGACAATACTTTTTTTTCTATTGAGTACTCAAGTTTGTCTCTTGGTATGTATGTAGATAATGTAATTGTGTAATCCATTTTCATCCTCCTGCAAAAAGCACACAATAACCCCATTCTAATAGAATTCAGATCATTTTTCACATCAAATTTCATTTACTTATGTTATCAGTGTAGCTATGATTTGAAAAGCTGAAGATGTGAGAAAATACAGCGGTAAATCTATGCTAAAACCAATCATTAAACATCTTATTTATTTGAAGGAGGGATGAGTTTTCCTCCCTTTACCTGAGAGGAGCGTAATAAGCACAGTTGTTAGTGTCACAGCTGATAATTTGAGTGCTCATTCCACTGGCGGATTTAAAAAAAAAATTTCATGATCACATGTACAGTAAGCTAGTATTGTTTAGGACAGGTTATGAAAAAGAAGTAATTACTAGAGCATACCTTTCTAGAACAATATAGGAACATTCTGTTTATATATTTATGCTTCACTGTTTAATTTTTAATATTTTCAAGATGATCCTATTTCAGTTAAGAAGTAAAAGTTGCCTACCCATTGGAATACAAAATAGTCAAAGAAAATGGTCATGAAGATGACATTTGGAGAAACCGGTTAGTAATAAAAGCAGAAATTGAAAATTTCAAAGAAAATTACAATAATAAGTTTAGGACTAAACACAAAATGTACTTTTTAAAAAGTGAAATAAATGTATTTTGTTTTATATGTCTTCCTACAAAGACACATCCAGCTGTATCTGAATTACAAAAAAAGTCCTCACAATTTACATATACGTATAAAAACTTTGTTTTAAAGTTGCTTTCAGATAACTAAAGTAACATTTATAATATGCAGCAACATCTGATTGGTATAGTTTTCCATATAATGCAGTTATGGTTTGCTTTCCATTGAATTTCAGTGAAAATAGCTAAGACACTCATTATACTTTGTATTTTATCACTTGCTTCAGTATAGATGCTTTGTTAAATTCCAACAAAGCAAGAGGAATTAATGTGAAGAATTTTAAGTGATTACTCTTCTGCGGTTAAGAAATCTCTGTAATTGGTTCCAAGGGGCGAGAAACAAGAATATTTTGGAGTTTTCTTTACTTATTTAAATTTTAACATGATATTTATTCATAATGTTCACTTCTTGTAGCCTAATCACTTAGATGCTTTTTGTTTAAAAATAATTTTAAATATATATGAATGTTTAATAAATATTTTTTCAGAATAGACAGAAATGAAGAAATAAAGTAGAATATGAAATAGAGTGTCTTGCAGAGTCCGAAAAGTAGTTGGGGTGCCATATCGGCCATCCCATTTAATTGTGAGGCAACAGAAAAGTAAATACCATTCAAAGAAATAAGCAGGTGCACGAGGGCGACAGAACACAATTAGGTGTTAAGCAGCATTCCGCTACCTGACTGGGAGCTTCATCATGTTGAAGGCTCAAGTCACAAGGAAGACGCCTCCTTCCGTGGACCCCTGCTTTTATATGCTCTGGGGAAATAGTTAGTTGGCCTTTTGGGGGCGTCTTTTTGAACTGCAGAGGAAAGAGACAGAACAGATAGTGACAGCCCTTCTTCTTATTTTATGGTTGTACTGCATATGTGATCAGAGGCGGCAAGGTGGTCTTCAGATGCACATGCATGACACATTGCAGTAAATGAAGAAATGAAGAACTAACATGAAGTGTGTTAACTTTCAGGTGTGCAGCATTAACTCATTATGAATACATTCTAGATTTTAAGCCTTTTCCCTGAAATAATAGAACATACTGAAAATGTAACCCTGAATGAATAAGTGTTTAAGGTAAACAGATGTAACTCATTGCATCTTTTTATCAAGGTATCCAGTTGTGTCATTTATATGAAGTGGAGAGACCACAATTTCAACAGGAACTTTGAGGTCCATCAGGAGGAGCCATGTTATTTCACTCTCTGTCACTTTGCAATCTATCATGAAAGGGTGTAGACACAATAAACACAGCTTTTTATGAGTGTTTCCACCAATAATTCTTTGAGAAGCAAAGTTCAGAGGAACAGCTTCCAGGCAGTCTGTTTTATTTTGCAGTTTGTAAGGGAACCAAATGATTTGTTCATTCAGTTCAAATAATGTTAGGTATTTCTTCTTTATTAAAACAGGGAGGCTCAAAATCCACTACTTCTACACAACCCTTTTTATTTAAGTACCATTTGCATGGGCATTGTTCTTAGTAATGGTTCTTTCTGTTAATTGTTTAAAACTGCTTTGTTTTTCTTGTACTTGCATTATTTTAGCAGTGCCTTGTGAGAATGTTCAACATAAAATTTAGATACCAAGGATATATCAAAACATTTTTCAACAGTATATACAGACTATTGTTTAACTTTACTTAATTTTATTAAGACAAAAAAATGAAGGCGAATGTATTATTGTAGTTGACATGTTTGTCCTATGATATGTGAGCAAATCATTTTACAAATTAGAGACAGCAGAAAGTGGATTATCCAAAATGGACCAGTAAGGTAAACTTCATCCATCCATCCATTATCCAACCGCTATATCCAACCTACAGGGTCATGGGGGTCTGCTGGAGCCAATCCCAGCCAACACAGGGCACAAGACAGGAAACAAAACCAGGGAAGGGTGCCAGCCCACCGCAGCAAGGCAAACTTTGTGTTTTTCATTACATCTAAAAAGGTTTTCGATTTTTCACTTCTCTGCTGTTAATTCTTCTGTTAAACCTTGGTGATGAGATTTTGTAATAAAAACTGTAAGACCCTTTAAAGGCCATGTCACATTACATTACTTTTTCAGAGATTTTTCAGATTTAGCTTTCATTTGCATAATTTTAACAATTTAACAGTGCGCTCCTATAAAGTCCAGTCACATAACAAAACTAGTAATAAGTGCAATGGATGTTCTTGCACGCCTATTCTAACCGTTATCAATAGTTCATTACTGCATGGCACATACCTGATGCACTAAAAGTGTCAGTTATTAAACCTTTACTTAAAATCAGACCTAGACCCACATACTAAATAACTATAGGCCTATTTCAAATTTCCATTTCTCTCTAAAAT
>NW_024385098.1:0-1548 GCF_016835505.1 Polypterus senegalus
CTAAATCTACATCCAAGCTCAGACCGACAAGTCCAAGTTCAAGCTCAAGGTATGGCCTTTCAGAGACTGACCTGGATCAGATGGTCGAAAGCCCAGACTCCTCAGGACCATAGTCCCCTACATTGTCTCCGGCTGAGAGCGAAATGGGGAGCGAATGTACGAGTGCGAGTGACGCAGGTCACAATAGCTCGCTGATTGGAGAAGATCATCTGAAACTGGAAAAGGCCTTGTAGTCCACGCTTTCAACTACTCCACGCAGGCCAAGAACACAGGCTGTAATAGAGCCCACAGCCTCACCTACGGTGTGCGAAAGCAAAAATTATCTGTCTGAACTGAAGGTGATGATCGCGGAGCTCAAGCAAGAGATAAAGAAAGATATAAGGAAAAGCGAGAAGGCAAGTGAAAAGGCAAATGAAAAGCTGTGACAGGAGCTTCAGCAGGATAATAAAGACTTGGAGATACACATATATATTCACTTTGAGGCAGTCTTTAAAGGTATGGTGGGTAAAATTGAAGAGCACATTCAGGAAACCACATCTAAACTGAGCACACTTGCTAATCAACTGGAGGATGTCAAGGAGACATTCACGACTCAGACTGAAACAGCCAAAAATCTAGCTGCCAGTGCTGAAGGAAAGGCAACAGCTGCCAACTCCGAATGCAAAAAACTCAGAGACAGACTTGCTGCTTTGTAAGATGGAAGCAAAAAGAATATTAGAATCGAAGGTCTACTTGAGAATCGAGAAAGTCCAAACCCAGTGAAATTTCGCAGCTGAACTATTTTCTAAAATAATTGGAGAGGACTTTAAAACAGATTCTGAGATAGCACCGGCTTATGGCGTACACGGATTCAAATACCGTTAGACCTAGATATTTTATTATTCGCTTTGAGAGATTATTATTTAAGCTAGAGGTGATGGCACTCCTCAGACACAAGCAAGAGATTATATATAAAAATAACCACATTCGTATCTTCCCTGATTTCTCTCCCGCAACAGATACTAAACGTGCAGCCTTCTACAACATTAAGCCGCAGTTACAGCAAGCCGATATCAAATACAGCCTCTTGTATGGCGTTATTTCAGTGCCACTATTCTGAGCACACGTAAAAAATATTGAGCGCACGTAAAAAAGATTGCAAGTGCAAGTGTTGCATTTTGAAGAGAAATTTATTTTGAGCGTACAAAAGCTGAATTTGAGTGAACAAAATTCATTGCTGCGTGCAAAAAATGTATTTCAGTGTTTGCGCTTATCCATATACACACACACAATAGCACCCCCTCTCGCTCAGTTTTTTCATTTGCGCTTGCTCGCAATGTGTTGCTAAGCTCACAACATTCTCTGCTGCGAGCGCTCAACTCTCTGTACACCGTTATAAGTGTGCCACAAAACCAACCAATCACAGACTTGGTTTCAAAAATTCTGATTGGCTCTTACGGTCTCCAATCAGCTCGCTAGCTGCTGCATTCCGGAAACAGTCAGTTGGCATGGTTGTATAATGCAACTACATTATACTACACCAACGATAGTCTTAACAAATAATATATT
>NW_024385099.1:0-12534 GCF_016835505.1 Polypterus senegalus
TAAAATAACACGGCTTTTACTAGCCGCTGTTAAATAGGAAATGGGTACCTGAACAGAAAAGTAAGTCTCAAATAGCTCACAATAACTATAAGAATCGTAATAAATGAACAATAAACATTTACAGAACCGTGAAGCAAGGGAGAAACAATGCCTTATAGGTGTTCGTTTATAAAGCAGTGAGAAGCTGTGTGAAGGCAACTACACAAAACAGCAGGCGCCACCTCTGAATGTATTCCGGGCATCACCGTTATACCCTCTGATCTCCATTTCAGTTGAAATCCCTCAAATTCCCATGAACTTTCCCGGGATACAGTAAGTCTCAGGGACACACCCTACAGAAGGTTGCCATTGATTTGAGGCAACGTTGCTTTCTCCGGGACAAAACTATATTGCATTCTCAAAAGTAATAAATATAACACACACAAAATACAGTGGGATGCAAAGTTTGGGCAACCTTGTTAATAGTCATTTTCCTGTATTCGTTGGTTCTTCGATAAAAATGTCATTTAAAAATATCATATAGGAGACACACAGTGATATCCATATATATATATATATATAAAATAATATATATATATACATAATATATATATACATTATATATATTGTAAAAGCCCGGGAGAGACAGTAGAAGGGTTGGGTTTTCCGCCCGTATATTGTAACAGAAAAAATAAACAGGTCAAAATCATAAACTAAAGAGTTCATAATGCGAAAACGACTCCTGGCGTCGGCCATTTTTTTGAGGGGGGCCGGAAAGTGGAGGGATTGGGAAGGACCAAGGGAGGATGGGAAGGATACGCCCAGGACGAAAGATGGCGGAGGGAAGGGGGAATATCGCACTCGGGGTCATCCATGCCTATGGTGGGGACGGTCTTTTTGCCTATGAGGAAGCAGGGGGAGAAAGTTAATACCCCACCATTCCCTGGCGGGTGGTTTCCCAGGTGCTGTCGAATCAATCCGCTGACCTCCTCCAGCGTCGACCGATCCCCCTTAGCCCGGACCGTCAGGTCGGGCGGATAACAAGGTGCGTAAATTTGGGGAAGGGGGCATCGGCATTGGCCTGAAGGTGCCCGCCGATGGCACAGTGAACTTATCGGCTGTAAGTCCAGGAACCCCCCTGGTGACCCGGATTCGACTCTTTGTGCAGGGACACCCACTGAAGTGCAGCGTGATCAGTCACCAGAGCGAACTCGCGACCCGGCAGGTAGTACGGAGGTGGGTCACTGCCCATTAATGGCCAGGGCTCCTCTCCACTGCGTGCCGGGTCCCGGTCCATCAGCCCGGCTGGGTACATCACAGGTGCTCGACACCATCGCCTTTGGCTCAGCCGGCACCCAGGCCTGTGCCCGGCGTCGGTCTGGAAATAACGGGGCCAAAATCACGTCCAACACAGATGCCGGCGTTGGGGCCTTCTTTAGGTCACTGACGCGTGTTCTGCTTTGCCGGTCCCACCACGATAGGGGCGCCCTTTTTGTCAGGTCAGTCAGGGTGCTGCTCTTCGGAGCGGGAACAAACGGCGTGTAACCGCAAAGCCCCAAAAAGCCTGCACCTGTTTCTTGGTACTTTCGGAGGGGGCCATTCTAGATGTCTTTCACTTTGGAGCTCTGTGGCCGCACCTGTCCTTGCCCCACGAGGTACTAAAATTTGGCCTCCTTTAATCCAAAAAACACTTCCGGGGTTTATGCGGGGGCCCGGCTTTAGCCAGTGTTCGGAGGACACCCCGCCTGCAATGATGCTCCTCAGGTGCGGAATAGATGACCGTCATCCAGGTAGGGGCGCTATAGGACTGGTGAGCGTCAGCACTCTATCTACCGGGCCCTGGAAGGTCGGGGGCCCCCGTGCAGCCCAAATGGGAGGACCTTGACTGCCGTGCCGTTTGGGAGTGCTAAAGGCCTTTTTCTCCTTTGCGGATGCCGTTAAAGGAATTTGCCAATACCCTTTTTCATGTCAAGGGTAGTCAAAATTTCGAGCCGTACCCAAACCCGCCAAGGAGGCCGTCAATGCGGGGCATGGGGTAGGCCGAATTTGGAGATCTGATTCCAGACGTCTAAAGTCTTACAGAACCTCCAGGAGCCGTCTGGCGGCGGGGACAATAGGGCTGGACCGGGGACTATGGCTCTCTTCATTATGTCCATGTCCAACATCGTTTCACCTCCAGTTCGAGCCTCTGCGCGTTTTGCCTCCGAGTCGGTAGGGCCTCTCCGGACGATTCCGGGCTCCTGACTACTCGTGCTCAATCAGCGGCCCGGGCCCCGGGTGACTCGCCACCACCTGGGGGAGGGCTCGAGTGTTGGGCTAACTCCTGCCGCTGCTTGGGGGTCAGCTCTTCGCCGAGGTTAGGGCAGTTGTGCTTGTGAAAGGGAGGGCCCCTCGGGGCTGGGAAGCTCCTCTCTATCTCCAGGGCTTTAACAGGTTGATATGGTAGATCCTCTCACTCGATGACGGTTGGGCTGTTTTCCAAATGGTCGACGGGTGTCCTTTTCTCCCTTAACCTCGTGGCCCTTGCCAGTGGCGAGCAGCCGGTGGGAGGTCGGGACGAGCACCATGCTCGGTCCCCAGGCGGAACTCCTGGGGGCCGGAGTTGCGGTTGTAACACGGCCTCGCTGCTTGCGCCGGAGTCCGTGCTCTTTTAGGAGGGCCTGATCTTTTGGTGGTCGCGCAGTTGCCACGTACTCCAAAATATTAGAGGAGGAGAGCCTGGCCTCCAGCCCTCTTTGGATGTCGGGACCCCCGGGTTACGCCGTATAGTAATTCAAAGGGAGAACCCCGTGGGGCCTGGGGTACCTCGGTGGGCAAAAGCCGGGCGGGAGGAGCTGGCCCCAGTTCACTGCGTCGCTGACTACCTTGCGGAGCATCTGCTAAGCGTCTGGTTCGTCGCTCAACCAACCCGTCAGTTTGGGGGTGATGACTGGCTTTCAGGTGCTATCTGCAAAATTTGGCACCCCCTTTGAGCGTACCCGGGAAGTGAAGGGCTTTCCCTGGTCCGTGAGGACCTCCTTGGTTTTTGCGTGGTCGTTAACCAGTTCCGTCGATGCTTTTAGTAGCGGGCGCGGGGAACCCTCTGGTACCGGTGGCAGTCCACCATGACCAGGATATCTTAGCCACCCGGGTTGAGGGCTCCGGGGGTCCCACAATCGACCTATCCTTCAAAGGGATGTCCCGGGGGGAAAGGGACTAGGGGAACACGGCCCCTCCTAGGAATCTGCAGGTCTGGCACTCCGGACAGGATTGACAGAACCGCCGGACCCCCTTTATTGATCCCAGGCCAGTAAGCGGAGCTTAATTCTCTCAGTGTTTTTGCCGGGTGGCCTGGGAGGTGAGCATCCCCAAACTGAAATTCTCCACCGGAGGATGGAATTAGCAACAACTTCGCCCTCGCCCTCATGGGTACCACTGGTACAAAGATCATTTCCAGGACAAGAAGGGTTCCCTTGGTGGATCCGTCCGCTGTCGAGCTGTTAGGCAGAACAATCGCGTTCGGGCAAGAGGGGTCATCATTCCCTGCTCCCTCTTAAAGGGCGGCGTGGACGAAATTGATGTCAGGCCGCCCAGGGGATCTTGGGGCCTGGCCGGGATTCCTGGCTGTCCCTTCTCCGGCGGAAACTTTCGGGTCAGGTCCGTAGCCACGGAAAGGTCCCCGGACACCAGCGCCAAGGGGCTGCCCTTGTGCCGCGTGGAGGCGCGGGAGGGTTTCCTTTTTCCCCCCATGACAAGATCCAACGAGGCCGGAGGCGGACGGCTTACCGCTGATTTTTCGACCAGTCTTGTCCCAGAATCACTGGGGAAGGGGGTCAGGTAACACAGCGACCGCCATTTGGTTGGGTTCCCTCCAGGTAAGATAGAGTGAGCGAGCGATAGGCCTAAAACCCCCCATGTCACAGGTAACCAACAAATGTTGCTTTAACCACTGTTGCGTAAGGCAAGCGGCGAGCAACTGGAATGTTGTGCCCGGGAAACAAATAAAGCCACCGCGGGGTGCCATTTAGCAACACCACTCCCGGACTCGCCAAGGAGCGGGGTAATACCTCTCCGTCCCATGTCCAGCTGCGTCCATAGGCTCCGGGCGATGTGATGGGGGCAGTTTGGCAGGTGGCGGCTCGCCACACTTGAAACAGCGGCGGACCCCGGCCTCTCTTTGGCTCTGGCTGGCGCTTCTGCAGCGGCGTCGAGGGCTCGGGGGGGCCGCCCGTCCCCGCCGGTTCCGCGAGCAGGCTTTTCTGACCCCAAGTGGACCGAACTGGCGCTCCAGGCCCGGGAGGGCCCCACTATTTGATAAGCGTGCCCCGGACCCGCTGGGCGGGGAACTGGGCATTGCGTTGACCAGGGCCCTTTGAGGCCACCCGCTCGGGAGGGCTTTCGCCCGTCGGGTTCTGGGCCCGTAGCCAGCGGGCCCATCTTGCCCAGAACTCCCACGCCTGGGCGGCGGGCCGGGTCAAAAACCAGTTCCGCATTCGACGCCTGCGGCCCGGGGTAAGCCGGGGCAATATTTCGGCGAGGAGGTCGTGTTGCGGCCTCCTCCTCGAGGGCATAAAAGGCCATAGCCTTGGTCCCTTTATGCGCCAAGATGGGGCCCACTTTGGAAACCCCTGCCACTGCGTTCGGGTGGCCGTCCTCTCAAACATCCGGTGGCATGACATCCCCGGGGGGGCCCATCGGCACCTGGGAGGCGGGCCCGTGGGGTCTGGTCGCCCGTTGGGCTTCCACTAACCTGGGCCTTTGTGGCCTCCAGCTCCCGTTGGTGCGGGTTGCGCTTGCTGCGGGGCCTGGAGCTGGGCGTTCATTCCCAGCCTCGGTGTTCAGGGGCCTGTCCCTCCGTCATTCCGGGATCTCTGAATCCCCGCCGCTACCACTTGTAAAGACCGGGGGAGACAGTAGCAAGGGTTGGGTTTTCCGGCCCGTATATTGTACAGAAAAAATAAACAGGTCAAAATCATAAACTAAAGAGTTCATAACGTACACGACTCTGGCGTCGCGGGCCCTTTAAGGAGGAGCGGAGTGGAGGAATGTCGGGAAGGACCGAAGGGAGGATGGGAAGGATGACGTCAGGGCAAGATGGCGGAGGAGCGAAGTATACTTTCGATCCCTCCATGCCCATGGTGCAGGACGGTCTTTTTGCTATGAGGAAGCAGAGGGGGAAAGTTAATACCCCACCATTCCTGGGGTGGTTTCCCAGGTGCTTCGAATCAATCCAGGCCTCCCACTCGCGTGCGTATATATATATATATATATATATATATATATATATATATAAAAAAATAAAAAACTCTCTCTATCCATACATGTCTTTGGGAATGGAGCAACTGTTCGTGGTGCCAGAATCCATGAAGGAAGAAAAATGAAAAGCTTATTTGTATTAAATCTTATTTTTTATCCATTCCTAAATAATTAAATGGGCAGGCTATTTCGTATCAGTGCAACGCCGCTTGATAAACAGATGACTCAGCTCTTATGTCAAGTCTCCGTGGATATTATGAACTTTCGTTTCTGTTCAAGTCCTATTTAAATTTTAAATAGAAGGAATTTTTTTTTATCGACGAATATTATTCGGAATAAATCAACTCCCAAAACCCTTTAAAAAACTTATAATATTTTGCTCTCCATAAAAATATATCCTGTCTAAATTATACAAGTTAGAAATAAAGTAAGCGTTAAGAGAACAAACATTCAAATTTTTTTTACTCTTATGTAATTTTATATAAAAAAAAAACTTAAATTTTAAATATCCCAAAAGATTTTTTCTCTCCATAAAAAATATATCCTGTCAAAAGTATACAAATTCAAATATGAACATGGTGCATAACAAAACCTGGAAATATAAATAAAGTTTGTTCTTTTCAGCAATAACAAATCAAATCATTTAGTTGTCTTTGCTCTTATGTTTTTTTAAAAGCTTGTAGCCCTCTTTTTTGGAACAAGTTTGTTTGTTTGGTGTGAGGTTCTGTGTTGTGGAGATTCTGGATGGACTGCAGGAGCTCATTCAGGGTGGACTCCTGTGTGCTGTTTTGTTGTCTTCATGACTGGGGAAGAGCTTCTCCAGCAGATATGTGGTACCAAACATACACAAGGTTCGAGCCCCTTAGATGGGCTGGGTTTCTCGGGAATGGAGTGGATAAACTGTGCAGGCCTGCGGGATTGTACTTTGCCTTCAGTGTGCCATTACTGCAGCTCAATCACCTCCATCTGAATCTGCACAGGTGCAGTTTCACATCGACAGCCCAAAAGGGTTCGAAACAACTCAAAATTCTTTTTGTTCTTCAAAGTCACCAAAGTGCGTCATGAACTCAGTGCGAGTGCACTCAGTTTATAAAGCAAAGTCATATTTGGGAACACTGTTGTGTCAACTTGGTTCAACATTACTTGGCAACAGGAAAGTGGAGTTCACTGTTGCATTTGTGTCTCCCATAAAAGTAACTTTACTTGAAATCACTTTGTGATTTTACACGGGTAAAAACGTCTGCTGAAGTGTCAGATTCTTCTTTAACTCTTCTGCTTTCTGTATCTTGTGCATTGCATTCAGGTCTTTCAGGTTATCTTGATGTTGTGCCGTCTTAGATTAAATTCTGTAATTACAGCCACATTAGCTCCAAATGAGACACACGGTTTACTGGAAAGTCAGTAACATATACTCGCCTCCCATCGGTTTTTAAAGGCTCTATATTCAGAATCACCTTTTCTCTTTGGCATCGTAGCGGTTAGCTTCGCAATAACTTGCAGCATCATGAGCTAGACTTGATTGGGATAAGGTTCGGCAAGGCAGCTGAAGCACTGCATTATGGGATCTGTAGTTTATTGTGTTACCAGCGCTTCCATTATCCCCGGCCATTAATAACAATAATATATAAAATGATCTCACGGCCCGGATATAATTACATGCTTGGCCTGATGTGGCCTCTGGCCTTGAGTTTGAACATATGGACTAAATAGAACTTGAAAAGATATATTTTTTCAAATGTGATCATAATTCAGATCGAGTTGAGCAGACTACAGTACATCGAGCCGCTGCTATTGTGGTTTTGCCACGTGCCTCAAAGTTACATGTGTGTGTATATATATATATATATATATATATATATATAGAGAGAGAGAGAGAGAGAGAGAGAGAGAGAGAGAGAGAGAGAGAGAGAGAGAGAGAGAGAGAGAGAGAGAGAGAGAGAGAGAGAGAGAGGAGAGAGAGAGAGAGAGAGAGAGAGAGAGAGAGAGAGAGAGAGAGAGAGAGAATATATTGGACCACCGCTATTCGGACCTAATCCTTGCTTGCCCATTCTTTCCTAAAACGGACTAATAGCAAGCATGAAGTCGAGCGAAACAAGTGCAGTGCATAAACAGAATGCGCCAGATAACACTAGACAAGTTCTTCAAACGTTGACTGCAATTAGATAATGTAAACTTTTTATTGTGCTTCGCATGCTGAGTATTGTGTAGATCATTTAGAAGAATTTGTAGATTTCTTTTTCAATAAACAAAGTTGTAAGCAAACGTATACGTATGTAGTTCTTGTTTGTATCGCTTTACATATGCTGTGCAGCACAGTTAAAAGTCATAATGACATTTTAATATGTTACTTATAGCACGCCCATGTATTGGTTGCACATGTATAGGGTATGTTCGTAATCGGACCAGCGGTTATTAGGACCAAAATGATCGTCGATGTGGTCCGAATAACAGGAATCGACTGTATAGATATAGATATATATATATAGATAGATAGGGTGATCAAAAAGAAGTACACGTTTCAAACATTTATTGTAAAAAACGCTACAGGATAAAATAAATTTATTTGTGACACAAAGGGTATACAAAATAGTTTTTCACTATGTTTTAAAAATTATGTCTTCAAGGTGGTATCCATCATTAGTGATACACTCCTCCAGACGATTTCTGAAGCTCACATGACTCATTCAGCCATTTCCACGCCATTTGAGCTGTTGCTCCATCCCGTTGAAACCAGGCATATAGCATATGCATTTTTCCAGTTGGTCACAACAAGTTCTCTAAAATTTAAATAACATTCTGAAGTGACAGTGACTCTTGCTCCCTCCTCCTCAATAAAGTAAGGGCCTACAATGCCTGATTCTGCAAGGGCACTAAACTGTAACATGCTCTCTGTACAGGGGTCTCTGAAGTTCATGAGGGTTGGTTTCAGCCCCATAGCGAAGGTTTGCTCTTTCGCAACCATTCAAATGGAATGTGACCGCTGCTCCCATGACAATGGCATCTCGATGAACAGTTTGCAGAATGTTCGCACAAAATTCCTCGCGCTCTCCCAGTCTGTCAGTGAATTCCTGCCCTATCATCATTTTGTATGGATGGAAATTATGGTCCTCGTCAAAATCCTCCTCACAGATGTTTTTAAAATGTTTTAAAATCTGATTATTTTAATTTTATTGAGAGTGAACCAATTATAAGAGATGATATGTGCAAATTTGTGAGTATAGAGTTTTCTAAATCAAGTATGGATATCTGCAGTAAGGACAGTAGTATAAAAATAAGTTGAAAATTGGTAAACTTTCAAATGCTCTTCTCTGAGAAGAAAATTTAATAATCCTGCTTTCCATAATGGTGAATACATTGCTGAAGCATTATACAGAAGAGGCAGTGAAACACTAATGAAATTGAGGGCACATGGTACTTGTCCAGTGAAAATAAGGCTTTATGCAATTGTTAAATGTTTTGTACATTTTCCAAACCAATGGAGGTATAGTTTATTGTTGGGTTCTTTTTTTGTTGAAAACATGTGCTAAAGGGCCTGGTTTTTAAAAGCCCCAGTAAATCTTTGAATTCATCCTGTACCTTAGCAGCTTCTAAATTGTCCATGTCATATGCATAAAAAAGTCTTGATTGTATAACCAAATCAGAACATTTCTGTGAATAAAATGTGTAGCATTGCATAATATCTTCCAAACAGGTACTGTCAGTGGGACAAATAAAACACATTTAATGGTTGCTTGCATGGCTATTGTCTTTGTAACATAAAAAACATGCCCATTTTTACAATATATGGCACTTACTTTAACTTCAACTTCAGTCTTTCAGCAACAACCAGAGTGAATTTAGTAGAAAAGGTCCTGTTAAAGATGAAGGTAAGCCAGTTTCATGCAGTTTTTAATGTTGGTTGCTGTGTGTCTGTATTAAATTAATATGTGACTCTTAGTTAATGAGGATCTGCTAATTTATCCTTTCTTCCCCTTGTTTCCATGTATTTAAAACTTTAGATTTTGTAGTATTTGGGCACTATTGTGAGTTTGCTCTAGTCTTGCTGTATTCAACATAACTCTGTGATAACCTGTAATGTGACCATTCTGAATATTCTGAAAACCATGCACTCTTACATTTTTTGATTAGACAGAGATGGAATCGTGCTTGTAAAAAAAAAATGTAGTATGCTGTCTATCTATGCTGGAAGTCATGCACTACAGGCCATAATAAAGTGTTGGTAACGTTATGCTTTTTGTCACAGGGATAGTGCAGTAGTTGATTTTATTTGTTTATTTACCACATTTAAAGCAACTGATTGAAAAATGTTTACATAGAATAAATGGTAAGTATGAAATAAAAGCCTAAAGAATGAAAAAGAAAACAAAAAAATATTATAAATACATGAACTTATGTCCCAACACACAACACAAACATATATTATTATATATCTATATATTCTACCCATCATCATTACATATCTATCTATATTATCATATCTTATATCTATAATATATATATCTTATACTTTATGGAAATAAAAAAAATACATAATATTAACTCAAGTTAAACAATATAAAGATTTAATTGGAACCCACAAGCTAAAAAGAAGTGAATAAAAGTACATTTAGCTGAGCTAGACACCCATTATTAAATGTCTGAAGTCTCTAGTGTTCAAATTCTTTTTCTTTTAAGGATCACTCGCTCACAATAGAAAGGAACAGTTCCTCCATCTGCAGCCGGTTTCAAAATAGATTCAGGTATGTTAAATGCAGATTTGTTTTTAAACTTTTGTCAATACTTCTAAATCTTGGACTATTTGGAGTTGATAAATTTCATTTGGGTTTACTATTGTATGCTTGCACCATGTCAGTTAGGCTGGACAAGTTCTAGATTAGAATTCTGAGACATTGAAGGGAAATTCCCCCCATATAGTTGACGATCACTTTCAATTTGGAGTCTAGTATAAAGTACGTGGGTACAGGTGCACTACTCCTCAAATCCAGCATCCTGGGTTAAATCCTACTGTCATTGACGAAAATTTTGGGAAATTTCCCTAGGCCTGTCCTTATGGTTTTGTTGACAGTTCCTAAAAATAATTGGGGATTAGCAATGTATATACAGTGATCCCTTTATCAGTTCAGCTATCGTACCCGCATTGTGGATTTATTAATACTATTATTATTACTGGATCCACCCCTACTCGATTCACTCCCCCCCAGGTTTGGTTTACCGGATAAACAATTTAAAGAGATTGTTATTTTCATGGGAATTGTTACATATGCATTATTTCATTTTACTAAACTTTTGTAAAAATATTTGTTTTATTTCCTGCTCGGGCGTGGTTAAATCTCTTTCTAGCGGCACTTATAACACTGCTCGATTGTAAAGGGGGGTTCTGAATGCCGCCTAAAGAGATGCCATCGGTTCATGGTGTCTTGCTGCTATCGGTTGTGTGTTGTGCTTGTCGCGTTTTCGTCAATCACTTAAAGCCTGTACAGCAGCTGCCCTTTTTTCCCTTCGGCTCTCTGCCGCTCGTTTTGTGAAGGGGGATCTACCTCATGTTAACGAAGTGGACGGATCAGCTACTGCTTTGTGCTGCTTCTGCCAAGATGCCTTTTCTGCTTGTCGCCTGCGCTGGGCGTGGTGTGTGTGTGTGTGTGTGTGCGGGGGTTGAATGCCGCAAAGGGTGCTTTCGGATCATCTGGTTTCTGCAGCTGCTCACGGTCTATTTATATTTTCTAGTTTTGTGTGTCGAAAAGTGTCAGCCCAAGATGATCTGGTCTCAATCGCTTTGCTCAAACCGGGATCACTGTTTTAAATGTATGCCATATAACTTAACTAGTACAAGTCAAAGTCATGGGTTTTATGGGTGAGTCACCAATTTAAAGCTTTTAATACAGCAGTTTTGTGCTTAATAGGGGCATGTCTGGAATCTCTTATATATATTTTTCTTCTGGTTCGTCCCGCTTCCTCTTCAAAACCGGTCCCCCCTCCCCCAAAGCACCCCCCGGGATTTCATTCCTATTCCTTCTCTTAAACCCTTCCCCCCCTGCCGCGCCTCCCACATTCCCCCTTTCTCGATTCCTTTCCTCCCGACTACTGCATTCCTCCTCTCTCATGTACCCATTGGTGTCATGTCACGCCTATCTAGCCTGACCACGTTTACCTTTCACTTGCCATGTGTGCACCTGGGAGTTCTTTTCCATAGCCTGCAGGAAGAGGTACTCTCTCGACCACTTTCATTGGTTTCACTCCTTGCTATTGGTTTCTCACTTCTATTTTTGTTATACTGCAGCAGTTGTTTCCTAAGCCTTTGTTATAAAATGAGCAAAAGTATCTTCTCTGTAAGGTTTTTGTACAGCATCACTCTATCCGGGATCCCAACTGCCTGTCCCTATCAGTGGGTTATTTCTTGACACAAACAGTTGATGAAGGCAATGGACCTCACTACAACATAGGCAGTAGATTTCGCGGGATTCATTGGGACAAATGAGACGTCTTTCCCAAAGTCAAGGTTATCACAACAAGTCATGAGTACTATCGAGCGTGGCAACATCTGTAGTTTTTTGGGGTGAAGCTAAATTAAGCTCTTTCCGAGATTCTCCGACTACCATTGTCATTTACTTTAAACACAACCCCCAACATTCCTCCTTGCATTAAGTTTGCAAAGATTTGCGTTAATCTCAAAAAACCAGTCTTTTCTAGGGGTTGATCTTTTGACTCATTATCTGTTGTCTCCACAAAACACCTATTCACAACTCGTCCCTTTTAAAAGTATTTCTTTCTTTCTTAATTTCTGAATTCCTTTCTCACTGTTTTCCATTCCTATTTCACACCCTTCGTAGATCATGGGTAGTACACAATATTCAAAGTTTGGGAAGTGCAGTTTCAAATGTGCAGCTGCGTTCTGTTTATAAAGGGTGCCTTTCTCTTTCCCCATTCTGTCCTCTAGATGTGCACTTGCTTGTTTACTTTGCAGTTATCTCTGAGCACTGGAAGAACCAGTGAGACGCTGATATAAAAGAGGGCTGTAAAGTTGTAAAGTATTTTGCGACATGCAGCTGATTCTATACATTTTGGTTTGTGAGTGTTTTTTTTCTTTTCCTTTCTTCATGGCAACTAAAGTAAAAAAAGAAATTGAGCCGGGTTTGGGCTTAACAGTTAGATTAGACTTCTACCTTAGAAGTGCCAATTCTCAGTTTAAGTTTGGGGTCCTATTATCACATGGGACACCTGAAGGAAGGTGACCCACCACCAACCTTAGGGAAAGCCCTTTAAAACCTTTAAAAACATTTGAGGGTTTTAATTAACAATACTCACATTTAGACAAGTCAAGAA
>NW_024385100.1:0-81179 GCF_016835505.1 Polypterus senegalus
AAAGCATAAGAAGCAGAACTGGGTGAAGAAGTAGCACCAAAAAGATGTACTGTCATTTTGAATTCTTCAAGGTCTTTACTTAGATTACCTTCAGGCCACCATAGAAAACGTAAAAGACCAGTGTCTTTGTCTGGTACCTTACCTTGGTAGAACATTGACTTAATGTCTGCCATTAGGGCTACTGGCTCCTTTCTGAATCTTGTAAGGACGCCAATGAGTGTGTTAGTTAGGTCAGGGCCTTTTAATAATTGTTCATTAAGTGAAATGCCCTGGTAGGTGGCAGTGCAGTCAAAGACCACTCAAATCTTATTTTTCTTTGGATGATACACACCATGATGTGGGATGTACCACACTCTGCCTTCATTGCAATTCAGGCTTTCTTTGGGTACTTTGATAGCATAACCATTGTCTATAATGTCTTTCATGAAGGCTTTATAGTCTTCGTGGAAACCTGAATTGTTGCTCAGTTTTCTTTTGAATCCAATAGCACGCTGTTCAGCAATACAGTGGTTATTCGGCATTTTAAATGTTTCATCCTTTAAAGGCAAATTTAAACAATAGTGGCCACCTACCAGTCTCGCAGATTCTGAGGCTATGCACATGAACTTGATGTCTTCTTGTGACATCTCCTCCTTTTCTTCGCAGCAGCGCTCTGGAAAATCTGCGTTATACTGTTGCAGCAACATATCAATTCAAAGTCAAAAGTCAAAGTGAACTTTATTGTCATCTCAACCATATGCAAGTATACAGATAGACGAAATTAGAAGCTCAGGGTCCACAGTGTAACAACATGATGTGCAAATAGTAAATTAAAAATAGAATAAAAATTTAAAATTAAAACACAAACAAGACAAGACATTGTGCAAAGATAGGACAAACAAGTAGCAGCAATATTGATGTGTAAGATATGTAATATAATAAATAAATAATAGATATAGATAATACAGAAATTATCAGTGTATGATAATAGTTGTTTAAGACGTGTGTAAACAATGACAGGTCAGAATGTTTCATAGCATAAGGGTATCAAGAGTGTCAAAATCCTTAGAGGTCAGTATGAGATTTTCAGATCTTTTCTACATTTACACTCATCTTAGCAGGATAGTGGTTTTCATGTATAAAAGTTTTGTTTTTAGTGGTGGTTGAGGCCGTGTGGAAGGTCCCAGGGGGCAGCCTGGTGTTAAGGAGTCTAACAGCTTGGGGGTAAAAACTCTCCTGCAGCCTCACAGATTTGGCTTCGATGCTGCAGAATCTTCTCTTGGATGGCAGAAGTGTGGAAAGTCCATGTGAGGGGTGTAAGGGGTCCTGCACAATGCTGCAGGCCTTGCAGACACTGCGTTTGTAAAATATGTCCTGTAGTGAAGGGAGAGGCACCCCAATAATGTTCTCTGCTGTCTTCACTATCCTTTGCAGGCGCTTGCAGTCGGATATGTTGCAGTTGCCATACCAGACAGTGATGCAGCTGGTCAGGACACTCTCTATGGTGCCTCTGTAGAACATGGTGAGGATGGAAGGGGGAAGACATGCTTGCTTCAGCCGCCTCAGGAAGTGTAGTCTCTGCTGGGCTTTCTTGATTAGTGATGAGGTGTTATGTGTCCGCGCAAGTTCCTCAGTTAAGTGCACACCGAGGAACTTGGTACTCCTAACAATCTCCACATCTAAACCGTTGATGCTGAGCGGGATGTGGGCAGGACGTGATTTTCTGAAGTCCACGATTATCTCTTTTGTTTTGTCGACATTGAGAGATAGATTGTTGTCTTCACACCATGCGGACAGCCATTTCACCTCATCTCTGTATGTTCTTTCATCATCCCTGCTTATCAGTCCCAGCACCGTCATATCATCCGCAAACTTGATGATGTGATTGGTGTTGTGCGTGGCTGTGCAGTCGTGAGTCAGCAGGGTGAAGAGCAGTGGACTAAGCACACAGCCCTGCGGTGCTCCAGTGCTCAGTGTGATGATGCTGGAAGTGTTGTGGCCCATCCGAACTGACTGGGGCCTCTCTGTCAAGAAGTCCAGGATCCAATTGCAGAGGGTGGTGTTTAGGCCCAACCTGCTCAGTTTTACAACCAGCTTTGGAGGGATGATTGTGTTAAAGGCAGAGCTAAAGTCTATGAATAGCATCCTGACATATGTGTCTTTTATCTAGATGTGTCAGGGAGATGTGAAGGGCAGAGCATATGGCATCCTCAGTTGACCTGTTTGAGCGGTATGCAAACTGAAGAGGGTCAAGGGAGGTAGGGAGATTAGTCTTTATGTGTGACATGACTAACCTTGCGAAGCACTTCATTATGATTGGTGTGAGTGTAACTGGTCGGTAGTCATTCAGGCATGTCACTGATGACTTCTTTGGCACTGGTATGATGGTGGTCGACTTGAAGCATGTTGAGAATGACGACTGGCTTAGAGATGTGTTGAAGATGTCTGTGAGGACACCAGCCAGTTTACTTGAACATTCTTTGAGCACAAGACCAGGTATGTTATCAGGTCCTGCAGCCTTCCATGGATTGACTCTGGATAGAGTCCTCCTCACATCTGTTATGGAGAGACAGAGTGCTTGGTCAGTGGAGGGAGGTGTTGCTTTTCTCGCAGGCTCTTTGTTCTGTGCCCCAAACTGTGCAAAGAAGTTGTTCAGCTCATCTGGAAGGGAGGCATCACCATCACTGCGGTGTGGATTGGGCTTGTAGTTTGTAATTGCCTGAACACCCTGCCACATATGACATGTGTCTCTGGTGCTGCTGTATTGTTTGTTGATCTTCTGCGCGTATGCCCACTTAGCTCTCCTTATAGCACGAGACAGGTTGGCTCTGGTCACCCTGAGGGCAGCCTTGTCTCCAGATCTGAAGGCTGCATTTCTGATCTTGAGCAGCTTGTGCACTTTTCTTGTCATCCAGGGCTTTTGGTTGGCTCTTGTGGAAACATCCTTGGTAACAGTAACATCCTCTATGCATTTGGAGATGTAGCCAGTCACAGAGTCTGTGTACTCCTCCAGATTGATGGAGTCACCATCCACAGCAGCCTCTCTGAAAATGTCCCAGTCTGTCAATTCGAAGCAGTCTTGGAGAGCTGAAACCGCACCAACCTGTCACACTCTGATGCTCTTGCGGGCTGGTTTAGTGCACTTCAGCAGGGACTTGTATGCAGGAACCATAAAAACGCTGATATGATCTGAACAGCCCAGGTGAGGGTGGGGTAGTGCCTTGTAGGTGTCAGGAGCGCTCGCGTAAACATTGTCCAGACAGATTCCCTCTAGTTGCAAAGTTCACATTCTGGGAGAATTTTGGGAGAAATGACTTCAAGTTGGCATGATTGAAGTCTCCAGCAATAATGAAAAATGCCTCGGGTGCGTGTTTGCAGTTTGCTGATGATCTCGTAGAGTTCCGCTAGCCTGGTTAGCATTTGCGCTAGGTGGGAGGTAGACAGCCACCACCATCACGCAACTGTATTCCCTCGGCAGGTAGAAAGGCCGACACCTTACTGATAAAACCTCTATCAGCGGGAACAGTGTCGCGAACTGAGGCAGCGTCGTACACCACTCTCTGTTCACATAAACACACAGTCCGCCCCCGCGCGTCTTACCGGACAAAGAGGCGTCTCTGTCCGCTCGAAAGATGGTCAGTCCGTTTAGCTGGATGGCCGAGTCTGCAATGTTTTCCAGGAGCCATGTCTCAGTGAAAATAAAGATGCACCAGTCTCTCGTTTCCCACTGCTTGGCCCGCTGCAGCTTTATATAATCCAGCTTGTTGTCCAGCGATCGGACGTTTGCAAGCAGAATAGACGATATCGCAGGTCTGGTGGGGTTAGTTTTAGCCTTGTGCTAACACCCGCGTTACCTCGTTTCTGTTTCCGATCTCTGCGCTTGTTTTTGCCAACTCAGCTTCTCAGGCTGCCGAAGTAAGCAAAGGCTGCGGAGCGTCTCAGTCACCTCACTGGATATTTTGGCGGAGTTTCTTTGGAAATCTAGCAGGATTTGCCGCTCGTAAATGTATGTCTGCGTACTACTGTCACTTAAATCTACTTTTCTACTGATACTAGTTAACAAAGACGAACAAAGATTAACACTAAAAACTGCGGACTCGGGAGCTCTGTAAGCCGCAGGCTGCACGGGCACCGCCATGATCAGAGAACACACATCGTGTTATTGACACACGATTGATTGAATGTTTAGACATCTTACCACTTTGTTTTGTCATCTATCTCTTTGTATGGTCCACCAACCACTCATCCAAGCGCAGTCTTCATGGCGTGAGGTCCACCTCCCTGGCTAGGTATGATTCGTGACTGCTCGAAGATTTCTGGGTAGTTGATTCCTATTAAAAGATCAACTTCAGAGTCAGTATGAAATAAACGTACCTCTTTAAGATATGTCCACTTATTGATATCTTCTTGTAGTGGAATACTTTCTCTGTTCACTGGAATGGAGACCTGTGTAAAGACCTTTGGCAAATCAATATATTGAACATCATTGAGACCACAGACTTGTAAATCTGATAAGACAGAACATTGGGTTAGCATTTTTGAATCATCATCATACTTACTCCTAGTTTTGAGGAATACTTGTGCTCTCCTCCCTTAAAGACTTAATTGTCTCTGGAACCTTTCCGTGCAAATTGTTACTGTACTGCCGAGGTCTATGAAGGCATATATTTCTACATACCTTTCACTTTTTACTTTAACAGGAACTACTTGCAGGGCACACTCTTATCTGACCCCAGTAAAGTTACAAGTTTCAGTCTCTGTTTTCTTTTCAGTAGGTGTTGCCACACTAGCTGTAGCTTTAGATGTTGCTTCACTCTCTTTTTTGATGTGCAGGATGTCTGGGTGCTAAAAAGAACATGTCTGACATTTCATTCTTTCTTTACAGTTCTTACCAAGGTGCCCCTGTTTGAGACAGCGAAAACATAAACCTTGTCACAAACCGAGACAAAGACAGAAAAAGGTTTGGGGCAGCCACCCATGTAATTAGGTATCCTGGCTGCAAAGTCGTTTCTTTTATCAAATACCAGCACTGAAGTGCTTACAACAGAGTCCAGAACAAGACTGTCAGAGAAGGGAAAAGGGAAGGCTTTTAAAGGGGGAGGCAGGAAGTGAGGTCATAAGGATCGGGCACGTGTTCATCTTTCATTGGTTTAGTCCCGGATGTGACATCAGGGGGGCCGGAGCTGGCAAGGTCTGTCTCCATTGGCTCGGTCCCAGAAGTGACGTCCAGAGAGACAGGTGGAACCTCCCGGGTTAGGTCTACAGGAAGTGAGAAAGAGAGTTAGTGCGCTCTGCCACATCCCGGCATGGCTCAGAACTGCCTTCACTCGAGCCCTTTAGCTGCCTCCCATGCGCTGTGTGTGACAAGGCCCCCCCCGCAGCCCAGACCCGTCGGGTCGGGCGACCCTAACCGAGAGGTCGTGAACCCGAGAGAGAGCATCAGCGTTGGCATGGAGAGCACCCCGACGATGAACGAGCGAAAACTTGTACGGCTGCAGGTCAAGAAACCACCGGGTGACCAGCGGATTCGACTCCTTGTGCAGGGCAATCCACTGTAGAGGTGCATGGTCCGTGACAAGGGTGAACTCACGCCCAACAGGTAGTACCTCAGCTGAGTGATCGCCCATTTAATCGCCAGAGCCTCCCTCTCCACCGCCGCATACCTGGTCTCCCGGTCCAACAGTTTCCGGCTCAGGAACATGACGGGTGTTCACACCATCGACACTTTGGCTCAGCACGGCTCCCAGGCCTGTGTCCGAAGCGTCCGTCTGGAGGATGAAAGGCAAAGAAAAGTTAGGTGCCATCAAAATAGGTGCGGACGTAAGGGCCTTCTTCAAGTCACCAAATGCAGTGTCTGTTTTGCAGTCCATACCACAATGTTCGGGCCCTCTTCTTTGTTAAATCAGTCAAGGGCCGCTTTCTCCAAAACCGGGTACAAACCGGCGGTAGTACCCGCTAACCGAAAGGCTTGGACCTGCCGCTTGGTTCATGGACGGGCCATTTCAGAATGGCATCAATTTTGGAGCACTGTGGCCTTACGGTACCCGACCCACCAGGTAGCCTAAATATTTGGCCTCGCTTAATCCAAAGAAACATTTCTTGGGATTAATCCGGAGCCCGCCTCACCAAGTGTCCGTAATACCGCTTGGACATGCTGTAGGTGTTCCTTCCATGTGCTGGAATAGATGACCACGTCATCTAGGTAGGCAGCACTGTATGAGTTATGAGGCCGAAGCACTTTGTCCACCAGGCGCTGAAAGGTTGCTGGAGCCCGTGTAACCCAAATGGAAGGACACGATACTGCCAGTGTCCGCTAGGGGTACTAAGCGCGTTTTTCCTTCGGAGTCCGTTAAAGGAACCTGCCAGTACCCTTTGTCATGTCAAGTGTGGTCAGGTATTGAGCCTGTCCAAGCCTCTCGAGGAGGTCGCCCACGCGTGGCATTGGATAGGCATCAAATTGGGAGACTTGGTTAAGCCGACGGAAGTCATTGCAGAACCTCCAACTCCGTCAGGCTTACCGACGAGCACAATGGGGCTGGACCAGGGACTATAACTCTCCTCAATTACACCTAGTTCCAGCATGCGCTTGATCTCAAGCTCCACTTCAGCCTTTTTGCCTCGGGAAGACGTATGCAGGCGTTCTCGGACAACAACCCGGGCTCTGTCACAATGTTGTGCTCAATCAGAGAGGTCCTTCCGGGTGTTCACTGACTACCTCTCGAGCGGTCCGGATAACTGTTTCCAGCTCCTGCCGTTGCCTGGGTCTCAAGTCTGCGCCAAAGTTAAGGTCGTGTGTGTGAGCGAAGAGTGGCGGGCTGGCCGGAGGAGGGATCGGGGTCCCTGTCCTTCCACGGTTTCAGCAGGTTCACATGATATACCGCTCCTTTGGCCGGCGATTGGGTTGACTCACCAAATAGTCGACCAGTCCCTTCCTCTCCTTAACCGTAGGGGCCCTGCCAGTGGGCAAGCAACTTAGAGTGGGAGGTAGGCACTAGGACCATGACCCGATCTCCGGGTGGAACTCCCGAAGACGCGTGCAGCGGTTGTAGTAGCGAACCTGTGCTGCTTGAGCCTCCTCCATGTGACTTTTAAGGACAGGCGAATCTTTCCAAATCTATCGCGTAACTGCGCGATATACTCCAGTATGTTAGTGGTGGGAAGAGCCTCTTCTTCCCAGCCTTCTTTCAAAATATCCAATATGCCCGAGGTTGTCGCCCATACAGTAGTTCAAAGGGGAGAACCCGTGGAGGCTTGTGGGACTTCCGATAGGCAAAAGGACGAGGGGGAGGAGCTGATCCCAGTTCCTTCCATCCTCGCTGACCACCTTACGTAGCATTTGCTTGAGAGTTTGATTAAACCTCTCTACTAATCCGTCGGTTTGAGGATGATACACGAGGTTTTAAATGCTTTATTTTCAGTAATCTGGCAGTCTCCTTGAACGTCTCCGAGGTGAAGGGGTCCCCTGGTCTGTCAAGACTTCTTTGGGGATCCCCACGCCGAATACCCTAGTAATTCCGTGCGATGGCTTTAGAGGTAGCTGAGCGCAACGGAACAGCTTCGGGGTATCGTGTAGCATAATCCACGAGGACTAAAATGTACTTGTGTCCTCGGGCTGAGGGCTCTAGAGGTCCCACCAGGTCGACCCCGATTCTGTGGAAGGGAACGTCAATCAAGGGAATAGGAACAAGAGGAGCACGGTCCCTCCTAGGAATCTGTCGCAGTTGACACTCCGGGCAGGAAGCGCAAAAGCGACTAACCTCCTCATTAATTCCTGGCCAGTAAAACCGGAGCTTGATCCGCTCCAGAGTTTTTTGGTGCCCAGGTGGCCACCTAGGAGGTGGGCGTGTGCTAGCTCGCAGACCTGCCGCCGGAAGGTACGCGGACTAGCAGCAGCCTCGTCTCCTGCCCGTCATGCATTGCTACACGGTAAAGGAGGTCATTATCTAACACAAAGTAGGGGCCCTGTGGCATCGACTGACTAGTGCGTTGGCCATTGACAAGGACCACTGCATTTTTTACAAACTTCAGGGAGTCGTCATTCCATTGCTCCCTTTGAAAGAAGCCGGCGTCTTTTAAATTGAAACCGCAACACGGAGAGAGGGTCAGCGCCGACCTCAATGGGCGTGGTTTCCTCCCGCTCCGCCGGCGTTGGTGGATGACGTGTCAGCCTGCGGCGGCCCGGGAGTTGCCACGTCAGCCAGGACGGCTGCTTCACCTCTCTCTGCCGGCTGATTACACGGCGTGGAGGCAGCTTGAGACGGTTCATCTCCGTCCATAACGAGGCCCAACTTAACCCCGGGAGTGGTATGTGTCTCGCTTTTAATGTCAGACCAGTCCGCCCTAGTATCACCGGTGTGGAGGATCAGGAAGGATTGCCACGGTTACTTTCTGGACTGATCCTCCGTAGCTAATGACACAAGCGGCGGTGCTGTACCAGCGGGTTTCCCGTGGACACAGGTTATACTGGTCTTGAATTTTAGCCATTGTCGCGGTAGCACAAAGCGGCGGGCAACAATGGAAATGTTGCTGCGGAATCGAGCAGAGCGGAAGTTTTAAACCGTTAACGATCACCACACGTCTGTATGCGGGACCGTCAACGGGTTTGTCAGAGCACACCAAGCCCTCCTCCCCCTCCACCTGCATTCCTCCTCGCCTCCAAGCGGTTTGCGTGCCCGCGGCGCCGTGGACCGATACAAGCTCGGGCTGTACAGGGAGGGGCTAGGTCTTGGGACGTACCCCGGCTGAGTTTGACAGAAGGACGGTTCTGCTCTCCCAGAGTGTGAGGCCGCCCTCTGTGTTTCCAGAAGCTCTATGAGCCCTGACATGTTCGTAAACTGTTTGCCCCAGACCGGCTGGGGGAAGCCCTGGGAAGTGCTTTCAGGAGCAGATAGCAAGCTACCTGCTCAATTACCTGGTAGGGCTTGTTTTCCAAGGGCCGTAGCCAATGCCATACCCTTGCCCATAAGGACCAGGCTTGTTTACTGGTCGGCCTCTCAGGGTCCAACCTCCACTTGTTATTTTACTCACCTGCCAGTCTGGGGCACCCCAAGGTGGTAAATGGGGCTGTGGTTTCACTGGGGGCAGGCACTCTCCCCAAGAGAGCATACTGAGTCCCTCTGTTCCCCCCCCTCCAGGGCAGCCCAATTCGGTGAGCCCCACCCGCACACTCCCTGGCCTCTCTAGATGGCCTAGTTCTGCGTGCTGGGAGCGGAGCCCGCACGGTCTGCCAACCACGGGCACCCTCCCGCCTGAATACTCGGCCCGATGCGCTCCCACCTGGGTGTTTTGCAGGTCCTGTCCCCTTCTCTTCTGGGACTTCTCCATCCTGCCGACTACGCCACTGTCACAAACCGAGACAAAGACAGAAAAGGTTTGGGGCAGCCACCCATGTAATTAGGTATCCTGGCTGCAAAGTCGTTTTCTTTTTCCAAATACCAGCACTGAAGTGCTTACAACAGAGTCCAAAACAAGACTGTCAGAGAAGGGAAAAGGGAAGGCTTTTAAAGGGGGAGGCAGGAAGTGAGGTCATAAGGATCGGGCACGTGTTCATCTTTCATTGGTTTAGTCCCGGATGTGACATCAGGGGGGCCGGAGCTGGCAAGGTCTGTCTCCATTGGCTCGGCCCAGAAGTGACGTCCAGAGAGACAGGTGGAACCTCCCGGTTAGGTCTACAGGGAAGTGAGAAAGAGAGTTAGTGCGCTCTGCCACATCCCGGCATGGCTCAGAACTGCCTTCACTCGAGCCCTTTAGCTGCCTCCCATGCGCGCGTGTGTGACAACCTTTAGATTTTAAAAAGTCAGTTGTTTCTTTATGTGGCAGTTCCTTGATTTTACTACATTCAGCAAGGATATGCTGGCCATTACAGAATACACAAGGCTTTCTAAATGCACATGTATCATTAACAGTCTTTTTGACAGAGATTTCTTGAGTCTCCTTTTCAGCAGCATCAGAAATATTGGTGGTGAAAATACCCCCGTTCTCTGTCCGTACTTCTAAAGGGGGCCTGGCTTTCTCTGTCTTTCCTTTTTTCTCTATACAAGTGTAGCCTTGTGAAATGGGACTGTGTACAGGGTCTAAAAGCATTTCAGCTTCGCTACGCAAAAAATTAATTAGTTCAGGTATGCCAAGTCTCATTTTATTTTCTTGAAGCTTGTAAGAATATGTCATCCATTCGTTTCTTACAGAAAATGGAAGTTTCTTAAGCACAGCACACACATTATGACTGTTATTGAATTCTCTACCATTCTCTGAATCATTCATAGTGTTAATGCAGATTGAGAGGAAGTTAACATAATCTCTCAGAGCCTCCCCATCGTTTTGCTTTATCTGAGGCCATTTCAATGCTTTATCGAAATATGCGTCTGCTACAAATAACTCATTGCCATAATATCTTTCAAGCAACCTTCTAGCTTCTAAGTATCCTGCATCTGGTAACATTCATGAACAGCTTTTGATAATTTCTTGTGTAGAACCTCTGGTGTATTGGATCAGATAATCTAATTTGTCTTGTGAGTTTGCTAATACATCACCTACAGCGTGATCAAAGGCTCTGATGAAGTTTGCATAAGTCAATGGGTTACCTGAAAATAAAGGAACCTGTCTGTGAGGTACTTCACCACGTGGCGCAGGAGGTGCTGGAGCTGGTGATATCTTTTAAACAGCGATTTAGCCAATTCAGTAGTTACTTTCTGACATTCGGATTGATTTTTTTTATATTCAGCTTGATTTTTTAGATTTTTGGCTTGATTCTGAAGTAACATATCAATAAGATCGTGTCCGTAGAACAATGGCTGTCCTGAGGCAGTTACTGACCGTACCTGCCTTTCGGACTCTAGTTCGGTTAACCTTTGTAGGATTCTATCAAGTGTCGATTGTCCAACCAGCACTGCTGAAGAAGGTGATGATACGGCAGCAGTTTTCTGAGCAAAAGAGTCACATTTAGTATCAAGAGCGCACTTTAACTGAGGAAACGCCTTTCGTGTTTTTGACTTTGAGCGATCCCGTTCTTGCAATTGCATCTCTTCGAATTGATTAACTAGCTGTTCATCAGATGTGTGTGTTAACAGGCTATTTTTATCTTTCAGCCATAACGCTATAGCATCAATAAATTAATTCCATTTCTCAGAGCTTTCTACGAATGTTGTTTTCTGTTTCTTAATCGTGCCTTCTTTACTTAGCACTGATAGTAGTCTTTTATGCAGCTCCTCTATCTCACTGTGCGTCTCACAAAATTTTTCCAGTGAGAGTTGGACTCGCAGGGCTGCCCTTTGTCACCGATTCTGTTCATAACTTTTATGGACAGAATTTCTAGGCGCAGCCAGGGTGTTGAAGGGGTCCGGTTTGGTGGACTCAGGATTGGGTCACTGCTTTTTGCAGATGATGTTGTCCTGTTTGCTTCATCAGGCCGTGATCTTCAGCTCTCTCTGGAATGGTTCGCAGCTGAGTGTGAAGCGGCTGGTATGAGAATCAGCACCTCCAAATCCGAGACCATGGTCCTCAGCCGGAAAAGGGTGGAGTGCCCTCTCAGGGTTGGGGGAGAGATCCTGCCCCAAGTGGAGGAGTTTAAGTATCTCGGGGTCTTGTTCACGAGTGAGGGAAGAATGGAGCGTGAGATCGACAGGCGGATTGGTGTGGCATCCGCAGTGATGCGGGCTCTGCATCGTTCTGTCGTGGTGAAAAAGGAGCTGAGCCGTAAGGCAAAGCTCTCAATTTACCAGTCGATCTACGTTCCTACCCTCACCTATGGTCATGAGTTATGGTTAGTGACCGAAAGAACGAGAAAGAGTTTCCTCCGCAGGGTGTCTGTGCTTTCCCTTAAAGATAGAGTGAGAAGCTCAGTCATCCGGGAGGGGTTCAGAGTAGAGCCGCTGCTCCTCCATATCGAGAGGAGTCAGATGAGGTGGCTCGGGCATCTGATCAGGATGCCTCCTGGACGCCTCCCTGGTAAGGTGTTCCGGGCACGTCCAACCGGGAGGAGGCCCCAGGGAAGATCCAGGACACGCTGGAGGGACTATGTCTCCTGGCTAGCCTGGGAACGCTTTGGGATTCTCCCGGAAGAGCTGGAAGAAGCAGCCAGGGAGAGGGAAGTCTGGGCCTCTCTGCTCAAGCTGCTGCCCCTGCGACCCGACCTCGGATAAGTGGAAGAGGATGGATGGATGGATAATATGAGTTTAACTCAAAAATTTAAATTTCTAAGATTGGCTCTTACAAGAATGTATGACTGAAGTTCGGTAAGCCAACGAGTAACAGATTATAGAGAGCAATAGATACAGTATCTATACTAATAAAAGGCAAAGCCCTCACTGACTCACTCACTCACTCACTCACTCACTCACTCATCACTAATTCTCCAACTTCCTGTGTAGGTAGAAGGCTGAAATTTGGCAGGCTCATTCTTTACAACGTACTTACAAAAGTTGGGCAGATTTCACTTCGAAAATCTACGCATAATGGTCATTACTGGAACCTATTTTTTCGTCCATATACTATACTGTAATAGACTTCTGACTCCCACGTAATTTAGTGCCTGCCCATATAATGCCGTCCGTCAGCGGCAATCCAATAGAAACACTGCCGCTAAATATTCACGGGTGAAGGACTGTGCTTATACAGAGGAAGATGAGATGGTCAGGGTAGTGTTTTGCACAAACTCAGCGAAATTGCGAGAGAAACTTTTAAGTGCCGGGTCTTAGCTAACATTAAATACAGCCGTGGACATTGCACGAGATGGCACCAGCACAGCTGGGAACCTTCGATGCATGTACACCGAGCGGCTCACGTGAACTGACGCAGTGCACAGACAAAAAGCAACAGTTCCAAACAAAACCGGATTACACAACACCGTAAGTTTAAATTAAGTTTATAGACACACTCCCGCTGCCGTTTGCCATGCCTACGACGCAGTATGGTATTCGCGAGATACAAGTTTAATGAGGAGACACGAGGTATAAACGAGACTTTGGATCACTTTGTTGCGGAGTTAAAATTGCTGTAGCAAGAAACTTTGAAGTGCCGGTCTTAGCTAACATTAAATAAAGTCGTGGACGTCGCGAGATCGCACGAGCACAGCTGGGAAGCTTCGTAGATATGTATATATATATATATACTAGCAGAATACCCGCGTTTCGCAGCGGAAAAGTAGTGTGTTAAAGAAGGTATGAAAAAGAAAAGGAAAAATTTTAAAAACAAAGTAACATTATTGTTAATGTAATTGTTTTGTCATTGATATGAGTGTTGTTCTCATATCTATATATATATCTATATATCTATATATAGATAGATATATAGATCTATAGATAGAACTGGATTCCAAAAAAGTTGGGACACTAAACAAATTGTGAATAAAAACTGAATGTAATGATGTGGAGATGGCAAATGTCAATATTTTATTTGTAATAGAACGTAGATGACAGATCAAACGTTTAATCCTAGTAAATGTATCATTTTAAAGGAAAAATATGTTGATTCAAAATTTCACGGTGTCAACAAATCCCAAAAAAGTTGGGACAAGTAGCAATAAGAGGCTGGAAAAAGTAAATTTGAGCATAACGAAGAGCTGGAAGACCAATAAACACTAATTAGGTCAATTGGCAACATGATTGGGTATAAAAAGAGCTTCTCAGAGTGGCAGTGTCTCTCAGAAGCCAAGATGGGTAGAGGATCACCAATTCCCACAATGCTGCGCAGAAGATAGTGGAGCAATATCAGAAAGGTGTTACCCAGCAAAAAATTGCAAAAACTTTGCATCTATTATCATCAACTGTGCATAACATCATCCGAAGATTCCGAGAATCTGGAACAATCTCTGTGCGTAAGGGTCAAGGCCATAAAACCATACTGGATGCCCGTGATCTCCAGGCCCTTAAACGACACTGCACCACAACCAGGAATGCTACTGTAAAGGAAATCACAGAATGGGCTCAGGAATACTTCCAGAAACCATTGTCAGTGAACACAATCCACCGTGCCATCCGCCGTTGCCAGCTGAAACTCTACAGTGCAAAGAAGAAGCCATTTCTAAGCAAGATCCACAAGCTCAGGCGTTTTCACTGGGCCAGGGATCATTTAAAATGGAGTGTGGCAAAATGGAAGACTGTTCTGAGGTCATACGAGTCACGATTCAAAAGTTCTTTTTAGGAAATCTGGGACGCCATGTCATCCGGACCAAAGAGGACAAGGACAACCCAAGTTGTTATCAACGCTCAGTTCAGAAGCCTGCATCTCTGATGGTATGGGATTGCATGAGTACGTGTGGCATGGGCAGCTTGCATGTCTGGAAAGGCACCATCAATGCAGAAAAATATATTCAGGTTCTAGAACAACATATGCTCCCATCCAGACGTCATCTCTTTCAGGGAAGACCCTGCATTTTCAACAAGATAATGCCAGACCACATTCTGCATCAATCACAACATCATGGCTGCGTAGGAGAAGGATCCGGGTACTGAAATTACCAGTCTGCAGTCCAGATCTTTCACCTATAGAGAACATTTGGCGCATCATAAAGAGGAAGGTGCGACAAAGAAGGCCCAAGACGATTGAACAGTTAGAGGCCTGTATTAGACAAGAATGGGAGAGCATTCCTATTTCTAAACTTGAGAAACTGGTCTCCTCGGTCCCCAGACGTCTGTTGAGTGTTGTAAGAAGAAGGGGAGATGCCACACAGTGGTGAAAATGGCCTTGTCCCAACTTTTTTGGGATTTGTTGACACCATGAAATTCTGAATCAACATATTTTTCCCTTAAAATGATACATTTTGTCAGTTTAAACTTTTGTTCCGTGATTTATGTTCTATTCTGAATAAAATATTAGAAGTTGGCACCTCCACATCATTGCATTCAGTTTTTATTCACGATTTATATAGTGTCCCAACTTTTTTGGAATCCGGTTTGTATATAAATATCTATATATCTATATATATAGCAAAATACCCGCGCTTGGCAGTGGAGAAGTAGTGTGTTAAAGAAGGAAAGAGAAGCAAAAGGAAACATTTTGAAAATAACGTAACATGATTGTCAATGTAATTGTTTTGTCACTGTTATGAGTGTCGCTGTGATATATATATCTAGCAAAATACCCCGCGCTTCGCAGCGATGTCAGTATGTTAAAGAAGTTATGAAAAGAAAAAGGAAACATTTTAAAAATAATGTAACATAATTGTCAAAGGAATTGTTTTGTGTATTTGCGGCAGCGGCCACGAAGTTATTTTCATCTAGCTGCATCAGAAAATGTACCACAACGTCTGACACGCCTCCTTTTTACTGTTTTCTCACAGATTGGATTGCTGCTGTCATAATGGGTTTGAGTCTACATATATATACATACATATATACATACATCTATACATATATATACACATACATATCTTCATATCTATATACATTTATACATATCTATATATATATCTACATATAGACATATATATATATATACATACCTATCTACATCATATATACACACACATACATACATACACACACACAAATTATATATATGTGTGTTTGTGTATGTATGTATGTATGTGTGTGTGTATATATATATATATATAATGTAGATAGGTGTGTGTGTGTGTGTATATATATATATATATACACATACATACAAACTTACACACAGGTATATATATATATGTGGTCACTGAGTGCAAGGGAAAAATAATAAAATATAGTCTATAAGTTATTAAACAGTAAAACATTAACGTTTTAAGAAGTACAGGTACATTGAGCACTACTGGAGTGGTTGCGGGTAAACTACATTTTAAAGACTGTGTAACACAACAGGTAAGTAGTACTAACAGCAGCTAAAATGTATATGGATCATCTGTCAGTAGTACAGTAGATCCCTTTTGAAAGGCACTACACGACGCCTGGTATAGAAATTACATTTTCTATGTGAACGTTCAAATTCCTGCCTCTGGTACCAGCAATTAAAGAAAATTTGTTTTGTGTCCTCTGCAGTGTTAAGAGAGAAAGGCTTTGGTTTGGGATAAAAGGTGTAAAGAAAGGAAAGTTCCCTTTTTCTTTTATATAGTATAGAGAGATGTGTTCGCTGACGTTATGATCGCCTTTTGGGGACAGTCGCGGTGGGTCTTGTGTAGACTGGTGAGACGTCCCGCCATTAATCGGCTGTGATGGCACTGTCAGTCCTCCACTCCTGTCGCGTGTCTTCATAATCCGAGCTGACGACCTCATAATCGTATACGTTGAAAAGAAAGTCGAATCGCCTTAATATTAGTTTGCTGCGGTGTAGAAAAGGGGTCCCGTGTTTGCACTGATCTGGGCTATAGCTCAGGGGGAGGATGAAAAAAATTAAAAGTGCTCACTTTGACTTAAGGCAGAAGTGCAATCAGCATCTCAAAGGCCGGCACAGCTATGCGCGCGCGCCGGCTGCTCGACTTTCACTGGGCAGGAGACCATATATTTTGCAGACACGTTCACGATATCAAAAGTCTCAGAGCTCTTTGGAGGTCATTCATATATATATATATATATATATATATATATATATATATATATATATATATATATATATATATATATATATATATATATATATATATATAGCAAAATACCAGCCTCACTTGGAGTAGTGTGTTAAAGAAGTAATGAAAAAGAAAAGGAAACATTTTAATAATAACGTAGCATGATTGACATTGTCATGAGTGTTGCTGTTATATATATGCCTGCCTAAATAAGTCACCCTCGCTTCGCTCTTACTTTTTTACCGTTCATTTAATCATGGCTAGTCGTGGAAAAATTATAAAATGGAAGGAGGATTACACTGAGTATGGCTTTACCAAAACAATTATTGATGGCGAATCGATTATTCATAAAGCTTGAATTGGTGATCTGTTTTCTGTGTTAACCTTATATTTTTTCATACTTCTTCTCAAACCAAGGTGGTGCGAGGGTAAAATGAATAGGGTTGCGCTGATCAAAGTAATCGATGTACCAGGAAATCATGCATTGACAAAAGTTCCGCTTTGCTTGTAATGCAAAGTGTGATTAAATGCATTATTTTTTAACGCATTATGGAGCACATGCATCGAAGCTTCTCAGCTGTGCTTGTGCTAAGAAAAGGAAAGATTTTAAAAATAATGTAACACGATTGTCAATGTAACCTTTTGTAAGTAGTGCCTGGAGGATTCAGTGTGGAGAAACTGTAGAGACAGCGTGTGTATTAACTTGTGGATTTTTCTGTGAGTATTTGGTGGCAGTGTGGCGAAGTTGCTTTGAAAGACGGCGTTAGCCGCAGAGCTCAGCTCAGAGCGAAATTAGGTAAATGAAAGGGGAGATGATGACGTGACTCCCCCACCCGCCTTAACTGTCAATCCCCCACAAACACAGTCTCTCGGAATTTGCATAAGCATACCCCTTCACCTGCAATTTTAACTTAGTTACAAAGTGATCAAAACTCTCGTTTATATCCTCGTCCTCTCATTAAACTTGTATCCCGCATTACCCGTGGGCATGAGAAACAGCCAGCGGCAGCTTGTCTATGAACTTAATTTAAAGTTTAGGTTTACACTGTGCTTTGTTTCCGAAGTAGCAGCACTCATGAATATGGTAGTATATGTCACTCGCTCGCTTCTTATTGTTTCGCTGCCTTCTCAATTATATAATGCATGTTTTCTCCAGCGCTTTTTTGAGCTCTTCCTGGTTTTCTACGCACTGCGTTGACAGTCAGTTCCGCGTGATTACGTGGGAGGCGTGATGATGTCACATGAAACTCCGCCCCACGGCTTTCGCGCTAACCTCCATTACAGTAAATGGAGAAAAATACCTTCCAGTTATGACCATTACACGTAGAATTTCGAAATTAAACCTGCCCAACTTTTGTAAGTAAGCTGTAAGGAATGAGCCTGCCAAATTTCAGCCTTCTACCCACGGGAACTTGGAGAATTAGTGATGAGTCAGTGAGTGAGTGAGTCAGTCAGTCAGTCAGTCAGTCAGTCAGTCAGTCAGTGAGGGCTTTGCCTTTTATTAGTATAGATGTGTATATATATATATGTAGATATGTATATGCATATATCTATACTAATAAAAGGCAAAGCCCTCACTCACACTCACTCACTCACTGACTCATCACTAATTCTCCAACTTCCGTGTAGGCAGAAGGCTGAAATTTGGCAGGCTTATTCCTTACAGCTTACTTACAAAAGTTGGGCAGGTTTCATTTTAAAATTCTACGCATAAGGGTCATAACTGGAAGCTATTTTTCCCCATATAATGTAATGGAGTCTTGAGTTGGAGATGGCGTGGGGAGTTTCGTGTGACATCATCACGCCTACGTAAGTATGTAGAGAACAAGGAAGAACTCCAAACAGCGATCAGCACAAAACGCCATTTCACAATTGAGAAGGCAGAAAAACATTATGAAGCAAATGATGCATACAAGCATATTCATAAGTACAGCTACTGCGAAACAAAGCACGCGTGAACCGTAAGTTTATATTAAATTAAGTTCATAGACAGGCTGCCACTAGCGTTTGTAATTTAGTGCCTGCCCATATAAGGCCGTCCATCAGCGGCAATCCAATACAAACACTGCGGTAAATGTTCACGGGTAAGGACTGTGCTTATGCAGAGGAAGATGAGATGGTCAGGGTGGTGTTTGGCACAAACTCATTGAAACTGCGAGAGAAACTTTTAAGTGCGGGTCTTAGCTGACATTACACGAGATGGCACCAGTACAGCTGGGAACCTTCGATGCAAGAACACCAAGCGGCTCACGTGAACTGACGCAATGCGCAGACAAAAAGCAACAGTTCCAAAGAGTGCTGAACAAAAACCGAATTACACAATTGAGAAGGCAGCAAAAAAATATGAAGCGTCTTATACATACAATCATATTCATAAGTGCAGCTACTGCGGAAACAAAGCACACGGTGGAAAAAGTGAATGTCCTGCTAAAGGAAGACAGTGTAAAAAAAAACCTGTGCATGCAGTTTGTCACATCACAGATAAAAAGGAAGACGAGCTGTTTATTGATGCAGTAAGGAACTAATCGATGAATGAAACCTCTTATCTTTACAAGGATTGACAAACACGGAATGTAACTTGAACACATCCTACAAATACGAGCCTGATTGAAAGAAATAATGATAATCAAATCCTTGATGACAGCAACATTCAATAACACTCACAAAACAATTACTGTATATTGACAATCATGTTACGTTATTTTTAAAATGTTCCCTTTTCTTTTTCATAACTTCTACTTCTCCACTGCGGTACACGGGTATATATATAAATGTATATATATACCCCGATCTACAATACATACTTTAGCATAGACAAACCACACGCTGTGGCTAATTGTAGAGTCTTAAGCCTCTACGCCGACATTGAGGTTGATTCCGAGAGGGTGTACTGACTATGTATGCGCTACCGATTCATTTTACCTTGCATCTCCTTGGTTTGGGACGTATGAAAAAATATTAGGTTAGCGAGAATCATGTTACGTTATTTTAAAATTTTCCTTTCTTAGCACAAGCACAGCTGAGAAGCTTTGATGCATGTACTCCATAGCAGCGTTAAAAATAGCGCATTTAATCACACTTTCAATTCCAAGCAAGCGGGAACTTTTGTCAATGCATGATTTCCTGGTACATCCATTACACTGATGCACACATCACAGCTACAAAAATGTTAGAGTCGGAATAAAGCGTTCCACGACTGATCATTTCGACTACCCGAGCGAAGCCTTGATAAAAGCATGGTTTTGTGCACACTGAAAAGCAAGCAAAATTAGATGCATTACAGAAAGCGGACTTTGTGGCTCTTACTGGGGATCATTGGACTTCGTGACCGTTAGTAATTCTAAATACATCTAATTACAAAATGTTCAATGATCACACTGTTTTAGCCTAATGTACAAAATAATTTTGGCTAATGTTACTCAGAGTTTAAAGAGTAAGCTGGTCAAATTACCTTTTATGTTTCTGACTTATTTTTTAAGAAGAAAAACTGCACTTTATGTTGAAATTTTGGTTATTATTATTTAAAGACAATACTATTCTGAAAATGTACTTAAAGTACTTAAACTACCACTTTATTTTTAAGTCTGCCCAATTTTAACCAGGGATGATATTTTTGTTTCTGTTTTGAATTCAAATGCAGTTTAAAAGCTTTTTTTCAGAAATTAAAACAGCTTCAGTTTACAATATTCATGTCCATGTCTATTATTTGATTCTGTAAGCCCACTAAAACCGTTTTAAATTAAAAAAAAAACATTTGGGGCAAATTTATGTGTGCGATTACATACGATTAATCAAGATTAATTCTTACACAGCCTCTAATTAATTGGATTAATTTTTTTAATCGAGTCCCACCCCTAATATATATATGTAGATATATATATATGTAGATTTGTATATGTTGTATATACAGTATGTATATATGTGTGTGTGTATATACAGTCATGTGAAAACATTAGGACACCCTTTGAAAGCATGTGGTTTTTTGTAACATTTTTAATAAATGGTTATTTCATCTCCGTTTCAACAATACAGAGAGATTAAAGTAATCCAACTAAACAAAGAAAACTGAAGAAAAGTCTTTTCAAGATCTTCTTCTGTAAATGTCATTCTACAAAAATGCCTATTCTAACTGAGGAAAAAGATAGGACACCCTTGCCCCTAATAGCGAGTGTTACCTCCTTTGGCTGAAATAACTGCAGTGAGACGGTTCTTGTAGCCATCTACCAGTCTTCGACATCGGTCTGAGGAAATTTTACCCCACTCCTCAATGCAGAACTTTTTCAGCTGTGAGATGTTTGAGGGGTTTCTTGCACGTGATCCAGGTGCCTGACCAGCTGGTCTTAATTGCACCTCCAGGTGGGGCTGATAAACCGTCCAGTGTGGTGGCTGGTTCTCTGCAGCACCCCCTAGCGGCCACCCCATCTCCCAACCGGGCTGCTGTGGTGGACTCCATGTCCCATGGAGCCACGGGAGAGATTGAGGAGGAATCCACTGCCAGGGAGACTGCCCCCAAGCGCCCCGGGGAAGGTATTGCAATCTCCATGATGGCTCCCCCGGGACGTATGCGGCAGAAGGCGCCCCGGCGGGCATGGACCGCTGTCCGTCACAGTATCTATATACAGTATATGTGTATGTGTATATATATGTGTGTGTATATATATATATATATATATAAACTGCTCAAAAAAATTAAAGGAACACTTTGAAAACACATCAGATCTCAATTGGAAAAAGAAATCCTCCTGGATATCTATACTGATATAGACTGGGTAATGTGTTTGGAGCGAAAGGATACCACATCGTTTGATGGAAATGAAAATGATCAACCTACAGAGCCCTGAATTCAAAGACGCCCAAAAATCAGAGTGAAAAAATTATGTGACAGGCTAGTCCATTTTGCCAAAATTTAATTGCAGCAACTCAAAATTGTATGCAGCACTTTGTATGGCCCTGTGTTCTTTTATACATGCCTGACAACATCGGTGCATGCTTCTAATGAGATAACAGATGGTGTTGTGGGGGATCTCCTCCCAGATCTGGACCAGGGCATCACTGAGCTCCTGGACAGTCTGAGGTGCAACCTGGTGGCATTGGATGGACCAAAACATAATGTCCCAGAGGTGTTCTATTGGATTTAGGTCAGGAAAGTGTGGTGGCCAGTCAATGGTATCAATTCCTTCATCCTCAGGAACTGCCTGCATACTCTCACCACATGAGGCCAGGAATTGTCGTGCACCAGGAGCCACTGTACCAGCATAGGGTCTGACAATGGGTCCAAGGATTTCATCCTGATACCTAATAGCAGCCAAGGTGCCTTTGTCAAGCCTGTAGCGGTCTGTGTGACCCTCCATGGATATGCCTCCCCAGACAATCATTAACCCACCACCAAACTGCTCATGCTGAATGATGTTACAGGCAGCATAATGTTCTCCATGGCTTCTCCAGACCCTTTCACTTCTGTCACGTGCTCAGGGTGAACCTGCTCTCATCTGTAAAAAGCACAGGGCACCAGTGGTGCATCTGCAAATTCTGGTATTCTATGGCGAATGCCAATCGAGCTGCATGCTGCTGGGCAGTGAGCTCAGGGCCCATTAGAGGACATGGGGCCCTTGGGTCACCCTCATGAAGTCTTTCTGGTTGTTTGGTCAGAGACATTCACACCAGTGGCCTGCTGGAGGTCATTTTGTAGGGCTCTGGCAGTGCTCATCCTGTTCCTCCTTTCCCAAAGGAGCAGATACTGGTCCTGCTGATGGGTTATGGACCTTCTATGGCCCTCTCCAGCTCTCCTAGAGTAACTACTTGTCTCCTAGAATCTCCTCCATGCCCTTGAGACTGTGCAGGGAGACACAGCAAACCTTCTGGCAATGACACATATTGATGTGCCATCCTGGAGAAGTTGGACTACCTGTGCAACCTCTGTAGGGTCCAGGTATTGCCTCATGCTACCAGTAGTGACACTGACTGTAGCCAAATGCAAAACTAGTGAAGAAACAGTCAGAAAAGATGAAGAGGGAAAAATGTCAGTGGCCTCCACCTGTTAAACCATTCCTGTTTTGGGGTCATTTCATTTGCCCCTCTAGTGCATCTGTTGTTAATTTCATTAACACCACAGCAGCTGAAACTGATTAACAACCCCTCTGCTACTTAACTGACCAGATTAATATCCCATAAGTTTCATTGACTTTATGCTATACTCTGATTAAAAAGTGTTCCTTTAATTCTTTTGAGCAGTATATATATATATGCCAGCAACACTCATGACAATGACAACACAATTACATTGTCAATCATGTTACGTTATTATTAAAATGTTTCCTTTTCTTTTTCATTACTTTTTTAACACAATACTTCTCTGCTCTTGAAGCCTTGGGTATTTTGCTAGTGTTTTATAAAATTATTAGTGCCAGTTCTTCCAGCAGGATTTCTGTGTTTACATCTGATTTTTTTCTGGTTCAGTGGTTTATTTGAATTCAATTGTTTAAATTAAAATGACTTGAAGTGTCTGTATTAAATATTACATCCCTATTGTTTGAATGTGCCTTCTTTTATGAGACATGCAAAAAATAAATGCGGATGGAATTGCTCTTATATGTGCCACTTTTAAACTATCTCCTTCACCATTGGAATTTAGTAAAATACTTCCTATAAGCTAAGCCAAGAACTTTACGAAATTACAGAAAAATGAAAACATGACAAAAATAAAAAACAACCCTGAGCAATTCAAGCACTTTCTAAGGATTGTCCAGTTAGTGTCTGAATACTCTTTCATTTGAGAGCTTTGTGCACAGAATGAGTGAGCAAATATGGGTATTGTTGAGGGAGTGTCAGTCAAATAATATCAATTAATTACCTACCAATAAGTTAAACATTTGGAAGACGTATGTCCATGAAAAATAAGCCTAGATAATAAACATTGGTACAATGAAGATTCAAGTAATTTTGACATTAAACAGCAATTCCACTCATGAAACTTACAATTTATATTTAAAAAAATAATTGACCCACAATTAAAAAAATATAAGGTGCTTGATTGGAAATATGAAATCATGTATTTATTACAAAATGTACTTTTAATTCATCATGTGATGACAGTTGTGAAATTGTCAAAGGCAACTACAATGATAACAACAATAATGATTATTTTAGATATAGTATTATTTGGACAATTCTTACTGTTTTGCAACCAAAAATCAATATATTGTTAAAAACCATAAGTGTTGAAAAGACTAGTGCACACCTGCAGTAGTTTTTCTTAGGAGTTAAATATCATTTATTTTGCCTTTCGATTCATCAGCATGAGATGCTACATGATGGATGCAGCTGTCTCTTTTCTATTAAGGAAACAAACAAGCAAAGAAAGATTAATGGCAATATTTAGTGTGGAGCAGCTTGCTTCTTCAAAATTGTGCTGCTACTGAAAATTAACTTGACGTGTAAAATTATAACAGTCACAGATCTACAAATATATAAAAATAGACCCTGTTTGTGGTCACACAAAAAGCAATCAGAAGCTTTTCTAAATATCTGTGCATTTATTTTAATGATATTTTATACTGGTTCGTATTACTGAGTTTCCTTGCAGCCTTTATCGATTTTCGCAAAGCATTTGACTCAGTTCATCGAGCTGCCCGGTGAGACATCCTAAGGGTTCGCGGGATCCCCTTGAGGTTGCTGGATATCATGGCCGGCCTGTACACTGGTACTGTGAGTGCTGTGCAGAGTGGAGACAGGACCTCTGTGTTTTTCCCAGTTGATGCTGGGGTTCCTCAGGGGTGTGTTCTTGCTCCTACTCTGTTCAATGCTTGTATGGACTGGGTGTTGGGCAAGGTCGTGGGGTCCAGCGGCTGTGGGCATCTGTTGGTGAAGAAAGATTTATGGATTTTGACTTTGCTGATGATGCTGTGATGTTTTGAGTCAATGGAGGCTCTGATCGGGGAGCTCAAGAGACTAGCGAGGAGTCTTAGTGTCTGAGCTTGCGAGTGTCCTGGATAAAAAACAAGATCCAGGCCTTTAATGACCTCTTGGGCACAGCCATTAGCAATGTGTCTGTCTGCGGAGAGAGAGTGTGAGCCTTGTCGAGAGGATTACTTACCTTGGCAGTGACATCCAGGTCTCTGGTGACTCTTCCTATGAAGTCAGTAGACGGATTATGAGAGCATGGGGGGGGGTCATGTGGTTGTTGGAAAGGGGTATGTGGCACTCCTGATATCTATGCAAAAGGACGAAGGTCCAAGTCTTTAGAGTCCTGGTTGTTCCTGTCTTGCTATATGGTTGTTAGACATGGACGCTGTCCAGTGACCTGAGATGAAAACTGGACTCCTTTGGTACTGTGTCTCAACGGAAAATCTTTGGGTACCGTTGGTTTGACTTTGTGTTGAATGAGCGGTTGCTCATGGAGTCCCGAATGAGGCACATTGCCTGCATTGTGAGGGAGCATCAGTTACAGCATTATGGCCATGTGGCCCGTTTCCCCCGAGGGTGATCCGGCTCGTAAGATCCTCATTGTTTGGTACCCAAGTGGCTGGACCAGGCCAAGAGGCCGGCCACGTAACACCTGGCTGCGGCAGATAGAGGGTCATTTCCGGAGGGTGGGACTGGACCGTGTGTCTGCCTGGGGGGGTTGCAAACCGGGAGCCCAAGTTGTTTCGTTGTGTAGTGTTTGCGGCAACGCACTGTACCAGTGCATGCTCCCCAACTTGACTTGACTTGTATTAATGAAGATCTTCTTTCATAGCAAAGTAAAGAAACAAAATAAAAATGTTAAGTAACATAAATGTTATGGATTTTAAATTGTTGACATAAACCAATCTTTGCCATGACCCTTGAATGTAAAGTCAGGAGAAGATACCGATGTGCCTGTTTTTCAAATTAATCTGTCTGAATTTGTGTAACATTTCTTAAACTAGCTATAGTAAGTTAAGTTACTAAGACACTTCACAAAGACTAACTACTTTAATCACTAGGGAGTGGCTTCAGATTGTTAAATTACAGAAGCAGAAGAATTATACAAGAACATACAACACAGTGCGTGAACAAAATAAAAGCAAGCTTGGGAACATGTTCTTTTATTCAGTTCACGAGATATTGCTGTAACCAGTTGGTGTTTTTAATTATAGGGAGCAGATGTATAAAGAATAATATTTTTAATCAAAGACAGAAACTACCTTTAGATAACTTGATGATTTGGAATAGGCTTAACCTAAAGGCCTAGATTAAAAAATAGGCTGCATTTTATTGAAAATTAGAAACAATTGAAAGTGTAACAAATCAGCTGAGTACAGTTACCATGATGATCTATCAGACTTCACAGACTCAGAGTTATAAAGCAAAACTGTGGGAAAAGTACTAAAGGAAAAGTCAATGCCAAATCCTGTACAATTCAAACCAGTTTTTTAAATTATCAGTTACAAAATGAAAATAAGTGCATAATACTTAAGAAGTAATAAAATTATCAGGGGTATTATAAAGAAATTTGCATGTAGGACACACACATACATGTATAACAATATGGATAAAAATCAAAAAATATATTTTGGCATCATAGTTTGGATTAACCATAACACCATTTTAGTTTTATTATTATGTATTTCATGTAGCTGTGTCATGAGACATCATTGGCACAACACTATTTAAACTGGTTGTCCTTGGACTCAAGGTCTACGTTTCTAGATACCAAACAAAAACTCTTCTACTTTTCTGAAAGTTCCTTAGGTTTTGACTTTTTCAATAGTCTTTTTGAGTTGACTTCTGATTAACACCTTAAATGTAGTTTCACAATTGTTTTTTGGTTTTCTGCTAATATCCTTAAACATTTCATCTCCTGGAACTTCTCTGTTGCTACAGTGCCTACCAGCTTCTTCTATGGCAGTACACCTATACGCTAGTGTCAAGTACTAAATTTACAAGCATAACACAGTAAGAACTCCAATAGAGTCAGTAAAGTTGTTATAGAGAAAACTTTGTGAAGTGTGAAATACTGGGAATAGACAAATTATGGGGACATTGAATTGGTTCTGAAAGAAAACTCCATTCCTTAAAGAAATACATTTTGGTCTCACCTGATTCTTGCTCCATGTATCACTTTTTAATAACAATGTCCTTTAAAAGTGTTATGAGCTACAAGGTTCCTAAGTGCGAAGGTGTCACAGAAGAATTCACTAGAGAGGGAAACACCTACAAGCAAACAAAACAAGGCAGGAGATACTGAAAAGGTAAAGACAATCCAAGACAAACAATGTGAAATTAAAAACAGAGCAAGGGTTAAAAATATCTGGGAAATCACAAAAAAAGCACAAAAACAATAATCACTAGAGAACTCACCACACCATGAGCACATTCACAATGAACTTTATAGAGTTTAGGGCAAGCCTTTAATGGTGATGGGCATGTGTCTTTTATGGGACTACCCAAAAACACACAAAACATAAAAAAAGATACACAGGCAAACAGAAACTAAATGATCAACAATATTAACAAAAGCAAAGGAATTAAAAATGAACAAGAAAGACATAAAAACAGCATTTGTACCCCAGCCAGGAGAGGAACACTGGCTGAAATACAACAAGGAGAATTTCATTAGCATAATGTGCTTTCTTGTAAATTAAAATGTTCTATTTGAGACCAATACTTTATTGTATTTTTAATCTACCTATCAAGAATAAATACTGCTCTTTATGACTTTGATAGCCAAATTCTGAATTGACAAACCATAAGGGTGAATGAAAAAAACTGATAGTGACAACCAGGAATAAAACAAACAACAAAACCTAATACAAAGACCAAAATCAGACTCTTAAAGAACAACTTACAACTTATTTCTTGCATAGAACACTTCACTATGTGCAGACATAGAGCACTGTGAACAATTCTCAGATAAAATACATGTATAGATCATACTAATGACTAAATACAGAAATGGTACAGATATACAGTAAATACAGATTTGTTAAAATACACAGAGAACAAGGTAGAAATTGATTAAACATAAATGGAAAACAGCTATATCTATCCATTAATTTATTCATGAACTATGCCCAGTTGACAACAGGGGAGATTAAAATTGTAAAAGAGAAAGTCAAAAACAAAGTCACAGTCCTGGACACCTCGGTCTGCATCCTCCTTGGTTTTCAATAATGGAGTCTCTCCTGACCATCCAATCTGATGAGAGAATCTTTCCAGTTAGTGATTCCAATGCTCCTTTATTTGAGATGACTTTTTCATATGCAGAAAAGATGTTTGGCAGAAGAGCAGTGAGACAAAATGCCACATCCAGATACTGCGAAGAGAAGCAGAACTGTTTAAAAATATCAAATTACTTATGTTTCTGTGCAAATGCCTAATTTAAAAATGCAGTATTCACAGTTAATCATCAGCCCCAATCAGGGTATGCTAGATTAAAGTAGTAAGCTTTCAGCCTGGATTTAAAAGCTGAGACTGAAGGGGCATTTCTTATATTAGCAGGAAGAACATTTCACAGCTTCAGTGCCCTGTAACTAAAAGCATGACCTTCCACTTGTATTTTATTAATACTTGGAATCTTAAGTATATGGAGGAATATTTTAGACAAAATTAAATAAATAAATAAATGCGTAAATAGATAAAAGTACTGTGAAATGTGAGCATAAATAAATAAATGTGTCATGAAATGAGAGCCTAAATAAATAAATATGTCATGAATAGCAGCATAAATAAATAAATGTGTCACAAAATATGTTTTTTGTTGCTTATTTATTTATTTATTTATTTAATTTTGTCCTTAACATTCCTGCAAACTGTCATGAAATACTTCTTGAAATAAAACTGTCACTTTCACTTGTCAAAGTTGAGAGGGTGGGCTCTAACACGCCCTCTAGTTACTGATTGGTGAATCGACTTCTGTAGATTGGCTATGCCTAATTCAACATGGCTGTGTGTGAGATGGAAGTAAACGAGATAGCACAAGAATTAATTAGAAAAATGCTTACTACTGCCAATGAAATGGATTCTGCTGAAGATATCACATATTTCAGAGAGAGAATTGAAGACTTATCTGAAGAAATTACAGTGTTGGCAGCCCTTTTAGACTTCGATATCGATGAAACTATTTTTGCAAATATTGAAGAACTGGTGGGACGGACTCGACTACACTCCAGTTCAGGTGACACAGTTTCCTGCTCTGGACGTCCATCCTTTGACATTCCAGCTGAGTCAATAGAACACCTTCGGTTATGCGGTTTAAAAGTACGACAGATTGCAGAACTATATGGTGTATCGGAGAAGACGATCACGAGGCGAATGAGCCAGTTTGATATACGTAAGCTGCACCGACCGCATTAGTTCAGATACTTTGACATGGAATGTCTAAAGAAGCGCCAACTAATATTTTGAACTGAGTATTTGACCTTTGTTTTACGTGTATAAAGTCAGATGCATATTCACAGTTACTTTTTCAAACAACTTTACAGCTCTGATCAGTAGCAAACATGAAACTTTCATATCTACCACACTGATCTGTGATATTTAACAGGCAGTGTAAAAGACTTTATTCACTTTTGGCCATCAGACCATAAGCAGTTTTATGATAATGAGCACCCCGATTTAACACTAACGCAACTGCAATTTAACGAAGTGTGCTTCTTGTCAGAAAACTGTCACAAGTTAGATGGCCCAATGCGATTTAAACAGTGTGAGCCACGTTTTAGAGATAAGTTAACTAGTTTACCCACATTGAACTAAGCAAAATCTTATTTACAGAAAGGATGTCTTTTACTACAAAAATGGTAAACGTTATGTGGTCAAACCCTTTAAAATGTCTGCTCTCACAGATTAGAGCTGTATAGTTGTGTGGGTAGCCCTTCAAATAACTAAAGTCTCATCTTTTTTTATTTCTCAGTGTTTCAGATCTTTATTCCCAAATCTCAGATGACGCGTTGGATGCCGTTATCTCTAACATTCAAAGACATCACCCAAACATGGGATACAAGATAATACATGGGCATCTGAAATCACAAGGAGTACTGAGACCCAGGTATGTTTTATTTATTACTCAGTAGCTATTTTTGTGAGTTTAACATTTTGCCATCAGCAAACTAGATGTAGAATTTACCCCAAAAAATGTATTATCCATATAGTTCCCAGGGTGCAAAAATCAGTGCGCAGAGTGGATCCAGAAGGGGTTGTAATGAGAACTTTGAGGCTGCATACATTAAGACAGCGTCAGTATTCTGTTCCTGGACCTAATTGTCTGTGGTACATAGATAGCAACCACAAGTTGATCAGGTAAGCTGCAGCGGTCATAAATACACTTCAAATAGGGAAATACTAACCTTCCAGTTTTCTAAATCATTTATCAATAGGTTTAAGTATAGTGATATACTGTAATGAATCCAAATTTATAGTCAACATGCAGTTACTCTAATTGATTTCAGGTCATCATATATTGCTTTTATCATGCTTAGTACACATATCAGTCTGCTGAATCTGCTAGTGTTTATCCTGAAAATGTTTTCCTCGTGCAGGTGGAGGTTTGTGGTCCATGGGGGAATAGATGGTTTTAGTCGGCTTCTTGTATACCTAACACTGTCAGCTAATAACTGTGCTGACAGTCCTGAATAGTTTTCTTTCTGCTGTGGAACAATTTGGCTTACCATCTAGAATTTGATCAGACAAGGGTGGAGAAAATGTTGGTGTAGCAGAACTCATGGTTCAAAGAAGAGGAGTCAATAGGAATTCACACATCACAGGAAGAAGCGTACATAACCAAAGGTATATATATAATTTTGAATATTCTGAATGATACTGTCATTTTGCAATAAAGATAACTTGAATAGTCCAAAGGTCTTCTACAGTTGCAGCTGGCCAGAGTTAAAGAACTGGAGCTCTTGTTCCAAATCTGTCTGCCTAAAAATGAGAGGCTGACTTCTACATCTTAAGTCTCTCATTTTATCCAATAACAGTACTCCACAGGATATTACAGAGAGTGCCTGTCTGCTTAAGTGGTCTAAATTTCATAAGTTTTGACTTTAATTCAGAATATCTCAACAATTTTTTTTTCACCCAACAGAATTGAGAGGATGTGGAGAGATGTGTATGAGCATGTACTTGAATGCCTGGAACCACCACGGCCTGCAAAGTGAAGGAAACCAAATCCCTTTACAGCTGTGGATGGGACGCATGGCACAAGATCTAGATGACCCCACAGAGGTACTGATTGTAGTTTGCACTATACTGAAATTTTCTGTACAATAACACATTCATGGAATCTAACAAAAGAATCTGGATTGTATGGGGGAATATGAAATTTCATATTGTTCCCATTTCTGGGAACAACTATAAGCAGGAGATATTGTCATGACCAGTTTTCAACAAACTTCAAAATAAAAACGAGTAACCAGTTGGGAGTTTATACTTGTGGAAAAAATATTAATACACATACTTACTGTATTTAACATCAGTGTTCTATATTTTCAGGTTGACATCAATTACGGAGTTGACTGGGGTGGACCTCATAGCCACCTGTCTGTGCCAGAGATTCAACTTCCCATGATCTCACTGATGCAGAAGCTGCCTCATTGCCTGCTCCACCAGACAGCTGTGACGATGCAATGGCCAATTATGTAGAGACTGTTCAACTTATTAGAAGCATATTCAACTGATTAGGGTGACAGTTTTTTAACTTTTCTTTTCTTTTTTTTTTTATAAACCCCCCCCCCAATCATTGTCCTTATTTCATGCAACTGAATTATCTGTTACCGAGCATGTACATTGTCCTAGCAAGAGAACAAAGACTGATTTGTGAAGAATAAACACACTGAGAAAGACTGTGTCCAAAGAATATTTTATCCTAATTTTAAGCTTCAGTAGTAACAAGGAATTGCATAGTACAGCTAACCGTTCAAAGTTATACAACTGTCCTGTAAATGAAGCACAAATCAACATCAATAACAAATGTGTGGGTAAGTAACATTTCAATGATCAGACAAGGCCAAAACCAGAATAAACACTGCTAACTGAAGCTTTAAGTGAGGTTGCAAAGTCGGAGTAGTTCTGGAGGTGTGCTGGTATCCTCAGTTTTTCAAAACATGTGGCTGATGTTATACAGGTACCAGTTGATAGTTCAACATTAAGCTCCTTTGGCAGGATCTCCCATCCCACCCAGAATTTAAGGAGTTCAGCCAACTCTCTTGATGATGCTGCAAAATATGTGAAGTGTAAGAGATGATTTTTATCAGGAGGTAGAGCCTTCCTTGACACAGATTAAAATATATAAACATACCATTATCAATGAACATTCTCAAGAAACCTGCAACCCGGCACTTGGTTTCCACACAGAACTCTTCATCGTCATCACTACAAGCATCTGCCGGCCAATTAATTCTCTCCAGGATCATCTTTAAAGAGAATATTCAGACAAATGAAAATCACAAACTGCCAAGTTGAGTACGTAATCGCTTGTTGCCAGACCCAGTTAATATGCCTATTTTGAAAGATTTAAATCATCCTCAAAAACTGCTTCTTGAAAGAAGTTATAAATGGTGCAAAAACTACAACTTAAAGATGGGTTACCTCTGGTGTGTAGTCCATGTCTTTTACCCTGGGGAACATCAGGGGAACAACATCTGCCCTAGCTGTCAGCAGGGGCCAAAGCATACTTTCCTTAACACTAGAATTACCAGAGCCTACGAAAAAACTCGTAATTCCGTCCCACCTTAAACTGCTTCTTAAATCCCTTCACACCTCTCCGCCAGCGTCCTTTGTCTTCTAAATGTGCTGATAAAGAGAAGCTAGGAGCAGCCGGCTATTCCATCCCCCCACCAATTTAGAACGTGCACGAACTTCTCTCAGCTCATGCCTTGATTGAGTATCTGGGAGTGAAGTGGAGTTTTAGAGTGGAAATAATAGATCGTTATTTGGAACACACGCATTTCATGTCTGTTCCGTTTTACAGTAATCTGTGTCAACACATTGTTAAAACAGAAACGTTTTTTATATTCTAGTAGTAGATGACAAAATGTAGGCATAAACTATATAATGTATGAGCCTGAAGTCCAAATAGCAAAGAAACATTTTCACAAGAATAACACAATTGCGCTTTCATTCAAAAATTTAACTGCAGAAACAAAAAGCCGCCTTAACATGCGACATTGACACCAGTTTATTGTAACTGCCTCCGTGGTTCAATAGACTCAGCCCCCGCTTGGGAATCAAGGGGTCACGAGTTCGATCCTGCCCCTCCGTTTTGAGAAGTAAACTGCTCTTATTCTTACTGTTTTAGAATAAAAGCATACATTTGATTTCAGTCTGTAACAGCCGGTGCAATATATGATCCTTGTAAAGGTTAGATTTTTTTTATTCACTTTTCATTCTCTCAGTCGCGCTCAGAATCAATCCATACAACCCCATCTGACACGGCTGTTTTCACTAAAGACAGCTTATAGCTCTGCAGTGTACCACGATGCATACTTACGCCAAACAAGACAACCCCCCGGTTCTGACACACAAACGCTGGCGAAGCTGCCTTCTTCGTATCTCACCGTCACTTGATTTTCTTTTTATTCAGTTTTATTGAGTGTTCCTGCCAGTCCCCGCATGTTTATTTTTTTTACTTTTTGTTTACTTTTATTCAAGTGCACTTTTCCCATTGCCTTTTCCTGTAAGGAGCAATGTACACACTTCTCTCTAAGCTGTGGTTTCTATTACACACCTGAAAGAAAGAGACAATACATGTGAACATATCCAGCATACAACAACAATGCGGGACTGGCAGGAACACTCAATAAAACTGAATAAAAAGAAAATCAAATGACACGTGAGATCGAAGCAAGCTTCCAGCGCGTGTGTGTCAGAACCGGGTGGGGGCGTTAGTATGCATCGTGGTACAACAGAGCTATAGCGTCTGTATTCTGTTTCTTTTGTACTTCAGGGCACGCAGAGGAGAGAATAGCAAAGAGCAGTAAGTTCGGCGCTATATGTAATCATCAGACACTCCCCATCTGCCCGTGTCGTTCAAACACAGGAACATATATTGGTGTAAAAGTATCACAAAAGTGCACTTTTATTCAAGTGCACTTTTCCATCGCTTTTCCTGTAAGAAGCAGTGTACACACTTCTCTCTATGCTGTGGTTTCTATTACACACCTGAAAGAAAGAGGCAATATATGTGAAAATATAATCGCACTAATGCAATATTATTTGAAAACGAACAGCGTCAGATCGGGTGTGAATTTATGCAGGAACTGGAAATTCTCTGATGCGGGACCTTCCCCCAGGGAAGAAAGTACAGTGTCAGGTGCTCATTCAGTGTACAGTAATCCCTCGCTATATCGCGCTTTGACTTTCGCGGTTTCACTCTATCGCGGATTTTAAATGTAAGCACATCTAAATATATATCATGGATTTTTAAGCTGATTCGCGCTTTCTGCGGACAATGGGTCTTTAATTTAGGTTACATGCTTCCTCAGTTTGATTGCCCAGTTGATTTCATATAAGGGACGCTATTGGCGGATGGCTTAGAAGCTACCCAATCAGAGCATGTATTACATATTAACTAAAACTCCTCAATGCTATAAGATATGCTTCCCGCGTGGCGCTTGTTTTGTTTGCTTCTCTCTGTCTCTCATTCTCTCTGCCTGGCGGAGGGGGTGTGAGCAGAGGGTGCTGTTTACACAGTGGCTGTTTGCCTAGAAGATAGGACGCTCCTCTACAAAATGCTGCTTTATCGTGGTGCTTCTGTATACTTAAAAGCAGGTATTGATTTTTTGATTGTTTGCTTTTCTTAGCGAGTGCTCTCTCTGACATTATCTGCTCTTCACGCTGCTCCTTTGAAGATATGTTTGCATTCTTTTAATTGTGAGAAAGAACTGCTATCTCTGTCTTGTAATGAAGCACAGTTTAAACGTTTGACTAAAGGGTGTTATTTCATGTCTAGAGGGCTCTAATAATGTTAACAGTGTGGGAGAGTTTATAAGGGTTAAAATATACAAAAATAACCATACAAACATATGGTTTCTACTTCGCGGATTTTCACCTATCGCGGGGGGGTCTGGAACGCAACCCCCGCGATCGAGGAGGGATTACTGTAATAGAAACCATAGCACAGAGAGGTGTGTACAGGGCAACAAGTACACGTGTCGTAAATGTAGGAAGGACGGTCCTTGAGTGTGTGGGAAATGTTAATATTTGAATGTGATTATTTTATATAGCACGGAATGAAAATCTGCACTTCTTAGCATTGCACCATGCAAGCTGTCGTATCAATCGCCTACTGTAACTTGCTTTCTTTTTTCTTTGGTTATACAGGTAGTTTTGAAAATAAAGTGCACTTGTTTTGTTTGCGAAATAAAGTCTGCGGCACTTTGGCATTACACGCGTATTTTTTGAGCATGCCCGTTTGTGCAAAATAAAAAGTATTGAAAAGTATAACAAAACAACGGGCAGATGGGGAGTGTCTGATGATTGCATATAGCGCCGAACTTACTGGTCATTACCATTCTTTCCTCTGCATGTCCTGGAGTACAAAAGAAACAGCATACAGCAACATGCGGGGATTGGCAGGAACACTCAATAAAACTGAATAAAAAGAAAATCAAGTGACGGTGAGATACGAAGAAGGCAGCTTCGCCAGCGTTTGTGTGTCAGAACCCGGGGGTGGTTGTCTTGTTTGGCATTAGTATGCATCGTGGTACACTGCAGAGCTATAGCGCGTCTTTAGTGAAAACAGCCGTGTCAGATGGGGTTGTATGGATTGATTCTGAACGCGACTGAGAGAATGAAAAGTGAATAAAAAAAAAAATCTAACCTTTACAAGGATCATATATTGCACCGGCTGTTACAGACTGAAATCAAATGTATGCTTTTATTCTAAAACAGTAAGAATAAGAGCAGTTTACTTCTCAAAACAGAGGGGCGCAGGATCAAACTCGTGACCCCTTGATTCCCAAGCGGGGGCTGAGTCTATTGAACCACGGAGGCAGTTACAATAAACTGGTGTCAATGTCGCATGTTAAGGCGGCTTTTTGTTTCTGCAGTTAAATTTTTGAATGAAAGCGCAATTGTGTTATTCTTGTGAAAATGTTTCTTTGCTATTTGGACTTCAGGCTCATACATTATATAGTTTATGCCTACATTTTGTCATCTACTACTAGAATATAAAAAACGTTTCTGTTTTAACAATGTGTTGACACAGATTACTGTAGAAACGGAACAGACATGAAATGCGTGTGTTCCAAATAACGATCTATTATTTCCACTCTAAAACTCCACTTCACTCCCAGATACTCAATCAAGGCATGAGCTGAGAGAAGTTCGTGCACGTTCTAAATTGGTGGGGGGATGGAATAGCCGGCTGCTCCTAGCTTCTCTTTATCAGCACATTTAGAAGACAAAGGGCTGGCGGAGAGGTGTGAAGGGATTTAAGAAGCAGTTTAAGGTGGGACGGAATTACGAGTTTTTTCGTAGGCTCTGGTAATTCTAGTGTTAAGGCCACGTCTCAACTGTTTTACCTGACGTGTGGTCCTTCTTACAACCTGCAAAAGCAAGTTTAATAAAACGTAAGAAATCAATAGTACGTTTTATACAACATTAAAAAGTGGATTGAGGGTGGGAGAGGAAAAGTGATGGGTCACTCAAGGGAGCATCATAAATTCACAATAATGAGTCTGCTGAGCTAACACTCTCTAGAGAGCAGAAAATGGCATTCTTTTTTTGACTTTTATAAGTAAAAGTAGTGTTTGCTATGAATCACAAACTGGCTATGTAACATATACATCAACACCTTATGTATGTTTTTAAACTTACAGCATGTAGTAACATTTTATTGTGTAGCCACCTCCTGTTAGTTGTGGATACAGCTGGCAGATCCCACGACAGGGCAAGGTGTGATATTTTATCCTCCTGGTCTACTGTAAGTGCTGTATCTCCTTGCAGCTAGATTAAAAAAAAATATAGGGAATATTGGTGATATAATGTAACATTCAGTTATTCAAATGAACAGACAAAGAAAAAAAAAAACTTAATTTATCAATGATTTTTGAGTAAATGCAAAAAAAAATGTTTGAGTTTTAGCACATACTAGTTGTATTGTGGCTCTGTATTCCAGGTCTGCACAATTGTCAGTTACCACAGTTGCCAACTCAGGTTGACCTCCAAGTAATACATGTATGATAGCAGGACTCAGTCCAACCAGACAAGGCCCATCCTGTAAGAAAGAGTGCCCCAATATTCTTCCAGCTGGTTCAAAAAGACTGCTCTCAACAAGACACTCAGAAGTGCTTGGGATCAGGTGGTCAGGTTCTCCTTCAAACAATATTGTCCGTGCTACATTTCCTGATAAAGAACAAGCACAGCAGTTTAAAATCATCCACATTAGATGAAACAAATAACAAGGAAATAAAGAAAAACATGCGCCACACTCACTAATATTCATATTGAAACCAAACTGAACCTTTCCCAGCAGTGTGCTAAAAAAGTGTCGGACCACACCCTCTCCAAAAGCTGCGTCTCCTACATTAATTACATCAATGTTATCACTCGCACATAGGATAGAAAAACGCAAGATGTTCTCGAAAATGTGTTCACCGTACCTTCCAGGGTACAGGTAACTGGGAGGCCCAATTTTGCTTTCTTTTATAAAAGTACAGAAGAGATTTTTCACGATCTTCCTTGCTAACAGTTATATCAATTTTCAGAACAAGTGGTCTTTCATGTTCATTAACTTTTAGCAAAGCCATTTTAAAATCCTTTGCTGCTTGCTGTGGATCACTTAGGTTTTTTCCAATCTGTGAAAAAATAAACAGCATACGTCATTCTTTGCATAATTTTTTATATAATGCATCCTAAGACAAAAACTTTTGTAAAACTCAACCCAAGAACATCTGTAGTCATTAGTTCTCAAATTTATGAAATTAACCCATTTTCTCCTTCAAATCATCTCCAGTAATGTCAGGGTAGGGTTCTGCACTGTTTGCAGTACTTGCTGAGGAAGATGGTCTGATTTCAGTTGCTGTGTATCTGCTGTGTAGGTCATAGTTGGGAATGGTTGACTGCTACCACTGGCTCATCACTGCCTGTACACACCTGATCAGAACTCCTAAATAGCAAATTTTACATCATGAACATTAATCTAGTTTCAAACAACTGTTTACAGTTATAGGTTAATACATGGAAGCACTGCATATAAAATTGAGAATGAGCTGACATACCCTTTACAATAAAGCCTGTGGTTTCTAATGAGGGTGAAGGGGAATGCTTGTTGACATGTTATAAATGAAACCATGGGTCCAGGTGCATTTTGAGGATTAACATCCTGGAAAAAAAAGGCACAAACTTGTAATTTTGTGATACAGAGATAAAATCCCAGTGTCCAAAGAGATAGCATCCAAATATACAAGCTTTCGATGTATCTGAATTTTAAAAATGTGAAAGTTGTCTAATTGATCATATTAAAGTAAATACACAACTTACAGACAGATGTCCTTTACTTATTATTTTCAAGTTATCTAAAAGTTCGAGTCGAGAATCTGTAATTTTTTCATTTTAAAAACTGCTTTACAAATTCTTAATTGCATGAGGTCCAGAGTGCTAAAATTAAACTTACAGCATTAACAGGTTGACTTCTTTGCAGAGGACGATTATAAATTGTTGCTTGTCCAATCCTTGTCTCTGATGCTTTTAAATACTGCACTGTGTATCCCTCATTTGGACAGGGAATAAGTGCCAAATTTCTGCGCCGTGTTGTCCCAGAAGTTTTTAGGAGCTCCAACCCTCCAGCATCTCTAAGCTTGGGGAAGACCTCGATTAGCTTTTTGTTAAGGACTTCTGGGTCAGCTTCATTTCATGTGCAACAAGCAAAATGACATAACACAGGCAAAATGTCAAAGGTTCCAAAGTTCTGCTCTAACACTGGCACTATCAAATTTGCTTTGTTGCTCTGTCTTTAACCAACCGTACAAGATGCCACTCAATTTGATGATAGTTGAATAAAAAAATCAAACGTTTCTTGGTTATTCCTTATGCAGGCAGGGTAACAATTTATAATGTGAACAAGTATGGGTGTATTTCATCATCTACTTATCCTGTTCTTAAGACCCAAAAAGAGGTCCAGCAACCAGGTGCAGAGAAATGGAAGAATGCAAGAAGGCTGACTTTCCAGTTTGAATTAAATATCACACATTTTACTTAATGGTGTAATTTCACATTAATGATCTTTTCACACTGCTGACATTATTCTGCAAAACCAAAATTATTTCTCTCCTTTCATACTTTACATTACATTAACTGGGCTACTTATTTGTGGTCTAATAATATTACATACCTGTGAAGGAGATCCTCTTTTCTCCAAGTTCAGAAGCAGCAAGGCTCACTTTGACAAATACACTTGGTATTTTGGTAGAAGTCTGGTCACTTAGACAACAAAAAGTATGTGTGTAAATTATGCCATGTACTAGGCTTGGAGAGGGCATCCTTCTGGTAGACCTAAATTGCCTCCTTGGGTTGTTTGAGCCCCCATGCAGCAATATAGTTTTTAACAAGATAAAATTGAATGTGTTCAATAAATGTGCTCATCACTGTATTTCTTTCACTGCAACACTGAAAGCCCATTTAAATGTAGAGGAGAATCATCCTTTCTGGAATGTGGGCACCGCGTTTTGAGGATTGTTTAGGAAAGCTAGAAGTAGCACAATACCAAAAATAACTACATTCTCATAATTATATTTTTTTACAAAAACAGATGTAAATGGACAAAGGATGAGAAGAGAAGAGTAAAACTGAATCAGGATACCTGGAAACACTATATAAAAAATATGCTCACTAAACTGCAAGGAACCACAGGTCTTAGAGAGAAAGAGAGAGAGCATAAATAAATGTTTAAAACCTACTTTAAACAGTAATCATGGGGGGTGGTGAAAAACAAAGAAAGGTGTTGTTTAATTACGAAAAAGGGGAAAAATAAAACAGATAAAACAACAACAGAAAAAAAAAAACCGAAACCAATTGTATGAAGAATACAAACTGAAATGAAAATGAATCAAATTTTTATATATAAAAAGTGGTAGAAAAAGCAGAAAAAGGCAAAGGTAGTTGACTAAAAATAACATAAAATAAAAAATTAAAAATACAATTACATGAAAAGTATAGACAATGTGATATAAGAAAATTGAACATATTGGTAAACATAAAAAAATAATTATGAAAAAGGTAAAAAATGAAATACAGTCACATATAGAGAAATCAAGGAAAAATACATGCATAATATAGGAAATTATTAACAGAAAGCTATTTTATAGCATGAAAAATTAACTCAAAATTGTTTCCACAGTCTTTCTGCTGCGGGTTACTGAATGTATTAAAACAGGCATTTGCAACAATATATGTGCATAACTAAGTTTATTATCCTAAAAATGCACATAAACCTGTTTTGTTTCCTCCACATCCTTTGCATCAAATTGCATTCTCAGTCTACCAAAATCACTTGACAGTAGGTGAAAACTGCTTTTTAAGATAGGAACTGTTCAATGACACTCATTGTAACAAAGTTAACGTAAAGAGGCGAGTATGTTTATAAAATGGTGGCTCAACTCAACTACTATGAGATATTCACAAAATATTTCTCTTAGATTTAATAGCTCTTCAATATTCAGCAACTGATATTTCGTTTGTGATATGGCTACCGTCAGGGCTTTCTCTTATACTTGTAAGCAGGTTTGTATTTTGCAGACAAATAACTATTGCAAATTTACAACGCTATTAGCACAGCCACCTAAAATACAGTAGTATACCTTAAACAGGAGTAGAGTGAGTAGTCAAAGTCGGGGTAGCTCTTCGGTTATCAGGTAGCGCATTTACAGCTGAAACCTCATGTGCTAGTTCCTGAGGGGATGAAGAGGTTAGAGCTTCCTGAATTAAAACTGACGCTTCACATAGCAACTCTGGGCAACTTTTTCTAGCAGTCATATTTGCCATGGACCCTCACAATCACTTTAAGCATGCGCTTTGCTTACTTTGAGAATCATAGTTCGATTATTCTAGGCTGAAGGTAGCACTCAACAAATCAGTAACTAGAGGGCATGTTAGAGCCCACCCTCTTAACTTTGACGAGTGAAAGTGATAGTTTTATTTCAAGACGTATTTCATGATGGTTTGCAGGAGTGTTACGGACAAAATGAAATAAATAAATAAGCAACAAAAAACATATTTCTTGACACATTTATTTATTTATGCTCTCATTTCAAGATACATTTATTTATTTATGCTCTCATTTCAAGATAAATTTATTTATTAAGGCTTCATTTCATGACACGTTTATTTATTTATGCTCACATTTCACAGTACTTTTATTTATTTATGCATTTATTTAATTTTGTCCAAAATATTCCTCCATATAAGTAGGCTAGCATCTTGAGATTTCAATGGCTACCTGGTTTATAAGTAATGGTAAGTTAGATACGTAAGCCAGGCCTTGGCCATTTAAGGCTTTACTTTAAAATCAACCCTAAAGTTAACAAGATGCCAGCATAAGGACTTAAGAACTGAAGTTATGTGCTTGTATTTTCTGGTTTGTGTAATAATTCTGGCAGCAGCACTTAGAATTAACTGAATGTTGCATAGAGAACGATTAGGACAGCCAGCGGATAATCTTGCAAATTTAAAAACAACGACTTAGGGCTCATTTATACTTCACGCGACGCGACGCATGCTGCAGCGGACGCTCCTGCTACTAGCGTTGAAGTGTTTATACTACGCGCGTACTTTACGTAAAGCTGGAGGAGTCCACCAGGTGGCAGTGCGAGATATTATCACGGTGAGAACATGTTTGGCTTCTCTGTGTTGTGAATTGCCTAAAACACCTATTAAATTCCGATAACACCTTACCGCAATATCTGTGAAAAGGATGTTTATTGATTAAATCCATCAATCCAGGGATGTGTCCATTCCAACAAGCATTGGGCACGACTGAGAAACAATCCCTGGACGAGGTCTCCGCTCATCAAAAGGTGAATACAAGCACACACATACACTAGCGTCATTTTAGTGGCACCAAATCCCCAAGTCTGCATATCTTTGGAAGGAAACCGGAGCACAGTGTGGAATACAAGCAAGAAATACCAGCAAGCGTAACTCCCTCTGAGACAGCAGTGCCATTGCTCCGCCACCGTGTCACCCCCATGTGTGTAATTATTAACAGTATTCATTATTTAAATGAAATTATATGTAAAATGTAACATACACACTTTAATGCATTTCATCATGAAAGTGATATCAAGTATGAATCTAAAGATTCTAAATGTGCAGAGAGTTGAAATATCAGACATTTAATTTGTTCTGTGTGGTGATCTTTTGCTGCTTGCCGCAGCTGTCAGGTCCAAGAAGCTCGTAGCGATTAAAAACTGGGATGACGCGTTTACGACGGTCTGCTTTAATGATAAAGTAAACTACGAGGTTAAAGTGGACAATTCGAGATTAAGCCGAAATTTCCACTTTAATCACAAAATACACGTTTTCACCGTGTCTTTTATTTTTTCTCAGTGGCTCAAATATAGCGCTATACATTATGTTGGCGATGTGAAGTTGCAAAAAAAAATAGACGGCACTGAGACTTTTAAAATGTATCGTCACATGTAGATAGTTCCCGAATGTAATTGGTAATAAAAATTAAAAAGAAGACACTGGTATGTGAGACTTTTAAACTGTATCGTGTCATTACATTCGGGAACTATCTACATGTGACGATACATTTTAAAAGTCTCAGTGCCATCTATTTTTTTTTCCAACTTCACATCGAAGTTCTCACTGCGTGGCCAGCCAGTAAAGGCCTTAAAGATGAAGGAATAATGACATGGCCCCCTTCCTCATCTGACCTAAACCCTATCGAGAACTTGTGGGCACTTCTTAAACGCTAGATTTACGGGGGAGAAAAACAATACACCCTCTGAAGAGTGTCTGGGAGGCTGTAGTCACTGCTCCACAAAAAGCTGATCGTCAACAGATCAAGAAACTGACAGACTCCATGAATGGAAAGGCTTATGACTGTTATTGGAAAGAACGGTGGCTATATTGGTCATTGATTGATTGATTGATTTATTTTTTTTGAAATGTCAGAGATGTTTATTTGTAAATTTTGAGGTGTTTGTTTATTATTCTCACTATAACAGATGAAAATAAACACGTGAGATGGGAAAATTTTCATTTTTCCTTTAGTTGCATAATAAATCTGCACACTAATTGTTGCCTAATAATTGTGCGCACATATGTATTCCCCTGATGATGTTCACACTCACATTTGCGTTGTGAAACATTCAGGTTTCAGGTTTATTAACATTTTGGATTGACTGATAGCACTGTGTTTGTTCCATATTAAAATTAATCCTCAAAAATACAACTTGCCTAATAATTGTGCACACAGTGTAAAACCGCCATCTTTCCTCCACCAGTCAGTTCAGTGGAGAACTCAAAACAGTGTATATGAGTGCTGTACAAAAACCCCTTTGCAGCCAGGGACAATATATGGATGGCTTCCCCAAACCTTTTTGCTTGTGTCAAGGCTATTCATTTCACACTCATTGATTCTGTTACAGGTTATTGTGTTGGCTGTCTACAGGACACAGATATGTACCTATCTGCAAAAGAGTCACCTGCTTTGAAATTCAAACTGCTTTGATTGGTATGTGATCCTCATACAATATTGTGATACAGGACTGCCCGCTTCCTTTTGAAAATGAATGTGTTCTGGGGACATTGGTTTCTATTCAGCTTACAGTGGTATATGTACTTCTTGATAGCTGACAACAAAGCTCTTTTTTTAACTAATGAAAATGTGTTTACACTATTCACAATGTGTAGACATAAGATATACCACTGTTTAATCAATCATCATGTTGATCTAAGCAGAGACTGAAGCAGTTATATACTTTTGGGCAGTGGGTGGTGTTTGGATAGTGCAAAGAGGGAGTGTGAGCAGTAGGAAAGGAGCGAGTTCAGAGGATAATGTGAGAGGGCAGACAATACAGATGGGGAAACAGTCCACCAAGAACACTGTCGAGATCACTCCACAGAGCACAAGGTCTCACAGGCAGACAAGAGTATGTGGCTGACAGGATGCAAGGCACATGGACAGCAAAACCTACCTCCAGAGTAAGAGAGAAACAGTTTCATCAGAGAGGCACCAGGTCCATCAAGAAAGGGAAGACTTCTGAAAGGATAGAGTGAAGCTGGCGGACAAGAAGCAAGACTTCTGTTGGGAAACAAGCATTAGGTGAGTAGAGTGCTCCAGTGGGACAGTTTTCAATATTAATACAATTAATCATTGTGTTAACGCAGTGTGCAACTTGGAATTGGCAGCATCAAAGGTTGTATCTTCCATTGTTATGTTTTAACTGACTTTTAAAGTGTGGACTGTGTGCCCTCTTTTAAAAAGGTTTTTCCTCGAAATATTTATTAAGACTCATATCTACTTTCTATCTTCTTGGTGTATTTTATATTGTCTTGTGTAATACAAGTTACTGTCATTTCTCTTGAAATTACTGCTGTGTTTTTCATTGTATGTTTAATCACTGCCCAATTTAAAGAAAACTGTGAGATATTATCTTTAAATTTCAAGAGTTCCCAGACTCTTAATAAAACTGAGTGGCATAGTCAGATACTTTAACTGTGTTAGACTGGATTACCTATAAGTGTGACCAGACACAAATGGGCTTGATGTACTGAATGGTCTCCTCTCATTTGTCAAATTTCTTATGTTTTTATGTATTTGTTCTTATACACATATCTGTCAGCAAGGCAGTTTTACTGTCATATTTTGGGATAAAACAAAAGAACCCCACCAGTTAGGATGAAGACCATCTCTGTTAAAAAATCCAAGTTTATCTCAAAAATCATCCTAATTGTTTGCACACCAGGCTTCTAACCAGTAGTGAAGGGAATGCAATCAGATAAAAATCACATCCCCTCTATATAATCTTGGTAAAGGATATAGTACCTCTGATATCAAAAAGATATCATTAGAACCAACATGCAACAATAAGGCACTTTATTGTTGGCCAGAAGGTCCAATTTTGCCTCTTTGTCAGATATCTTTGCAGTTAACTTTAACTGCTTAATTAACATAATTTTGAATTTTAATATTCTGCACTATGGAGTCATCAGTTATAAGCACTTAATTGTTAGAAAGATACATTCCTGAGAACTGAGAATCTGTTATGAGTCTGAATTAGAAACCTGGGTGCTAAGGAACAAAATTTTATCACTGTTACCCAGTGGCTGAATTGGTGCTGCTGATTTTGGCTGCATATGGACTACTTTGGGACTTGGAGAGACTAAGGCCAAATTAGAAATAGATGTATTGTCTAAACAATCTGAGTCAATTTAATTTTCAGTTTGCCTAATCACGATCAGATTCTTAACGTGGTTTTCCAAAGCGACCAACTCTGAATTAACTATGTATTTTTGGAAGATGAAGCTGTCTGTATTGTCATTTAGAAAACCAGTACTATACATGCTGCAGGACATACAACATATGCCCTTGATGGGTAGAGAACAGATTGAACTTACATTAAGCAGCAAGTTAAACTTTATTGCTGTGTTTTCAGTAACTTTGTTGCCTTCCAAGTTCAGCTGGTTTGCTGGGCTTCCACCATATGCTGAAGATTGACCTTATGCTGTTGCCTTCTCCTTATCAGATTTCTTTAACTCCAGTTATAATTTTTCTTTACTGAAAAGATAATAATAACTTTTTCAATCAATGCTGTAAAACCCTCTGTGTGTATTTGAGATGACACTGTGCTTCATTTCTTCTGCTGCTTGTGCTTCACTTTCACTACTTCTTAGAACTTAGATAAAATTTGCTATAGCCAGAAAGAACTCTAGCCAAAAAGGTTTTAGATTGTATCTGCAAACTTGGATGAAAATGTGCGTCAACTTCAAGAACACTATGTCAATAATGCGTCATGTCACTTGCTAAAAAACAAGAAGCCACACATTATTTTCAGAACATAATGCTAAAATAAAATAACCAGTTCTAAATCAAATTAAAGTGAAACTGACTTATAAAAAATTATCAGGTCTCAAAGAGAAATTTAATAAGCCCATAGAAAATGTATAAAGTCTCAAGCATCATCTATCTATCTATCTATCTTGTGAAACTTCTGAACTCTTTGAGACCTTCCCCAACAGGATGACACACAGAAGCATGACTGCCATGTCTGTTGGGGGCTGCTTCTTCATCACTAAGGAAACCATAGATTCGTAGCACCACAGAAACAACTACAAGCTGACCGCTGCCACATGCAAAGCGCCAGTTACCCAATGGGTGATGCAGGAACATATGACTTGGACACTGACCTGGCCCCAACCCTGCCAGTTTGCTGTGTCTGTGTATGACAGAATGGTAGATATCTCTAAAATAAGTAACCTAGCTGTTTTTGTTAAAGTACTGACAATCAGCCTCATCTTTAGGTAGAAGACACCGACTCACACATCACATGGTACCAGAAGTGGTGTCTTGCACTAATGGAACTCCAAGAGGCATGTAAGATCCCGATACTCATGGAACAAAATGAGGCTCCTGCAGGCGTGCCTGTCTTCACACTCCCCAGTGATGTGCTGGTGAAGATGGCTCCTCGACAACGCAGAATGCTTCCTATTCTGCCTGGAACGCATGGCAACATTAATGCGCTAGGACAGGAGAGCCTGGGCAGTTATTGTGGCCCTGTTTTTAACTGGGGAGGCCCTACAGGTTGTGCAAAACTTCCTTCCCAAAAGGCTTCATGATTATGACTTCCTGAAGCAACAGGTGCTACTCCAAAAAGCCTACAGCCCAGTGGTCAAGGGATGCCAGTTTCATCGGTGGCACATTGACCCAGATCACCCTATATGAGGACAAATCCAGGACTTAGTGGACCTGATTCAAAGCTGGATCGCTGGGGGACACTTTCGAGCACATTGTGGAGGATCTCATTATTGACATAGTCCTGTCAGGGATAGACGAGGGCCTTTGTGATGAAATGCTCTGGAATGAAGCCCACTCGCTGTTAGACCTGACCAGCAGACTAGAGGGTACCCAAGCCACCTGAAAACAAAGGGGCTACCAAGATATAACCCTGATTATGATCCAACCAGCACAGACTTATCGGGTCTCCGGCACCATGGGTGGAAGATGCCATCACAGGAACATCATAGTGCAGACTGAACGAGCTGCTTTGCTGTGATCAACTGGGAAATCTAGGTTAGGAGTGCCACCTCCCACTTGCATAAACCGTGGCCATTGGTCTGGCTCAGGTATGTGGCTTGCTAGTCTCCCCCAAGATGTAAAGACAGGACAATTTTAAGGTCTCTATTACATTGGCTGGATGTGAATTACCGCACTGTGGGACTCTGCTAGTAGTCCACTGTGACTTGCTCTGGCAGACCCCTTATAAGACCAGAGATCAGGGGCCTCATGCATAACGCCAGGTGAAGAATTCACACTCTAACATGGCGTATGAACAAAAGTGTAAATGTGCTATGCACAAAAATCCAGATGCATAAATTTGTTGCGTTACGCCAACTTCCACGTTCTTCCGCTACATAAATCCCAGTCAGCGTGAAAAGTAACGACGTGAACGCACCTGCTGGCCCGCCCTGTCTCCTCCCAGAATTACATCTCTTTGAATATGCAAATCAATATAAATAGCCCTTAAGCTCAGCATTCTGTGAAAAGACAATGGCAAAAGCACAGGGGGGAAATAGAAGAATTTCAGCAAATACCAAGTGGAGGTGAAGAAAACATACTATTTTTGGTTGTGGTATAAACAACAAAAGGAAGTTGATCTAGTGACATAGAGTGTCAGAGAAACTTGAAAGCTCAAATTCACAAAGTCGCACAGTGCCGGAAATAAAAAGTTGTCAGATATCAAAGTTGCAGTGAAAAGGCTTATCTGCTCACCGCCTTAGTGTCATATGAAAGCTTATTAGGTACAGAGAAAAAAAAATAGGGATGCAGTGGGAAAAAAGCATAAAATGTCAACTTTAATCTCGAAATTTCCACATTAATCACATATAGTTTATTTTGTCATTAAAGCAGAACATCATAAACTTCATCTTAAAATCATTTAATTTACTAGTTTCTCAAATCCCATCGTAACTAAAGTAGCAGTTAAATGTTTTGTTTTGTATTTGATCTTCTATGTGCTCTATGTGTGTGAATCACTATGTGCTTCCGGCTTTCTTCCTCCAACAGGACACAGAATCCATTACATTCGTAATATTACAGCTCTCTGAATAAATAAAATACTGAGATGTATACGGATATAATTTTCATGATGATAGGAGTTAAAGCATGTTATTTAAACATGGGAACACGGTGGCGCGTGATTGTTCCTGTCTCATGCAAGATGCTTGCTTTACCGTGCACGACCTTCAGTGAAATAATTTATTGCAGCAGTACTGTCTCTTTCAAACATATTAACCCCCAATTTCTGTCCTTACTTTTCTTTCTCCAAATATCCAATCGCCACACAATCAGCTCTGTATTAGACGTTAAGCTATCTGTAAGCTTAGAACGCCGATTCTTCAAAAAATTTTAGGAACATTGAAATATCTCGTAGTACATTTTAGAAGAATACAGTGCGAGGTAGGAACAATCCGTGAACAGAATGCCAGCTCCTTGCTAGCGCTGTGACACCATCCTCACATGTTTAATTATTAACAATATAGATTATTTAAATAATGTTAACATTTTATCTGTATAATGTAATAAACATATTTTTGCTGCATTTCATCTTAAAAATTATATCATCATCATATGTAAATATGTGTTTTATAAAGTGGCTCAGGTTGTGCAATATTATAACTGTATCGCAAGTTTACAGTGAGGTGATTGTATTAATAAGTACAAACAATTCTACAAGGAGCACTTGATGGACTGATTGTGTGCGTTTATAGTTCTTGGAATTAAACTGTTTCTGAACCGCGAGGAAAGGCTCTGAAGCGTTTGCCCTATGAGAGCAGTTCAATAGGCAGCATGTCTGAGGCAGCGTATTCTTGATGCTGTATCCCAATAATTCTCTTTCCAATCAGCTGCTGAGCTGTGATTCTCCACTCAGATACAGTGATATAAATACTCTAAGTGGTGCAGTGAGAGTAATATGGAAAAAGATGGCAACCCAACAGGAGCAGCTGAAAGAAGAAGAAGAAGGTGCAGTAACAATACTAAAGCAGCTAATCTATTTAGAATAGTTTGACCATTCTGTGGACCATTATATTGTTAGAGGTAATTACAATCAAATGCAATACACTAATAAACAATATGCAGTTAATTTCAGTGCATTTATAAAGCTGCGCCCAGGGATGTGAATCTAAAAAGAAAGGTTGTCCACAAAGAAACAGTAGCACTGCTTTGATGCTGGGTGCGGCAGTTTTCAAAACCAAATGGAGAACTTAGTACACCAGGGTTGGAGCTACTGTGAAAATGTGCGTGGCTTTACACCAAGTTTAGGTTTTATACATCGCGATTTGAACATGGAAGCATTAATACGGAACAGGCCCCAGGTGAACATTCGCTGCATCCATGGGAACATTGAAACATGCAAGACTATATTACTCCCTCTGAAGAGTGTTCTTTGCTCACCTTGCAGAGGAACTTTGTAGTCACTTCTTACAAGAAAAGTTGATGAAAAAAGAAAAAGAGGATTCAGCATCGACAAGCTTCTGCTCCAAGAGCGCCACTTACCCCAGGAAAGCAAACTCAGTCAGTGTCAGGCACCCCTTCAATATAATAGGAATCACAGCATAGAGATGTGTGTACATTGCAACAGGTACACGTCAAATGTAGGAAGGATGGTCATTGGGTGTGTGGCAACTGTTAACATTTGATTTTGATGATTGCATATAGTGCGGAACTTACCTCTCTGTACTACTCTTTCCTCTGCATCCTCTGGCATACAAAAGAATCACCACCATGCACCAAAATGTGGAAAATGGGCAAGATCAGGTAAATAAAAAAAAAAAGTCACTGATTACAACCACAAGATGGTATGCAAATGAATATGAATAATATGAATAATGTTGCATCCGTGCTACAATGTTTTCCAAAATGTACTATACAGGTCATAAAATGAATAATTCCAAACATCATATATACCTACAATATGTCTCTGTTTTTTTTGTCAGTACGGCTTTGACATAATGGACCATAAGGTGCATACTAATTCAGCGTAAACAGGAACACTCAATAAAACTGAATAAAAAAATTCCAGTGACAATGAGATATGGAAGAAGGCAGATTCACCAGTTTTTGTGTGTCACCTTTTATCCATCCAGATCAGAGAATTTCCAGTTCCATTGTCTGAAAACACCACTCACATTTACAGTTATTCCCAGTTTCAAATAAAAACTAATAGCGTCAGATTGTATCATGATCGTGACTGAGAGAATAAAAGTGAAAAAAGAAATGTTAACTTTTACAAGTGCTATAAATTTACACGGCTGTTACACACACACATTAAATTTATGTTTTTATTGTATAATATTAACAATAAAATCAGCTCACTATTCAAAATGGTACATTTTCGAGGTCATCAGGATCGAACCAGGGGACTCTTGACTACAAATCAGCAATTCTTACCGCTGCACCACGTAGCTGTTCACCACCATCCTTGTACCATTTGAGAAAACATTTATTTGATCTTTGGACTTCAGACTTTACACTTTATACAGTTTATGTCTACATTTTGTCATTTACTGCTAAAATATGAAAATCATTTCTGTTTTAATGATGTGTTTACATAGATTGTTGTAGAAACGGAACACATATGAAATGCATGTGTTCCAAATAACAATCTATTATTTCCACTCTAAAACTCTAGCACTTCACTCCAAGATAATCAAGGCTTGAACTGTGAGAAATATGTCTGTTCTGCGGCAGTGGGGGAATGGAATAGTAGGCTGCTTGCTGCTTGTGTTGAGCGGCACATTTACAAGACAAAAGATGATAACGGAGAGGTGAAAAGGGATTTAAGGTGAGTGGGGATTATGAGATGTTTCAGTAGGCTTTGGTAATTCTAATGTTAAAGGGAAGAATTTTAAGGTTTGGACTACCATATCAGACACTTCACCCTGGCCTCTTTTAATAAAAAGGAATGCACATGGATGAATTTTCCACCAGTCTTGGCCACCTACAGAGCACCTCCCTCTGCAGTGGATAGAGAGGGGCTCGCCACTTACAATATCAGTCAAGTAGCCGGGTTTGAAATTGAACCAGGGTAATCCAGTGAGGACGGGGATAAATTCTCAAGTGAGGACCCAGGGCAGCTGGCGGACTTTATCATGCCATTACTCAATATATCAGCAGGCAGTGAGCACGGATTTGCATCGGGCACAGCGGAAACAAAGACTGTAATTCAGACAGAGTTATGCTCGCCTACAGCGAGATGATAGCAACATGGATTTTGCATTCAGACAAGCCCACATTACAAATGACTCTTACTATCTGGGTGAGAGGACCCGAACTTTAAAACACCACATTTTTAAATTAAAGATGGTTTCCTGTATCGGGTGATTTCTGATTGCTTGGGTGATGGCCGGATCGAGCAGTTGGTGGTGCCAAGTGAGCACAGAGAGATGGTTTTAAAAATTTCTCACAGTCAAGTTTTGGGTGGTCACCTCTGCACATAAAAGACAAAGGAATGCATTTCGAAATGCTTTTATTGGGTAAATATGGGCCAGAATGTGCAGCAATTCTGTAAGGCCTACCCCGACTATCAAATAGTTTTCTCGCTCACAGACCCACTAGGCACCCCTTGTACCTATGCCAATTTTAGATGTCCCCTTTTAAAGGGTGGTTTGCTGTTTCTGTGTATAGTAGAATGGTAGATCCTGCTACAATAAATAACCTTGCTGTTCCTGTTTCAAATTGAATAAAGCTGGTTTTGCTAAAGTACTGAGACTCAGTCTCATCTTTGGGGTGCAAGGCACAGACTCACACATCACAATCTATCCGTATATATTAAGGCAGACCCCAAAATTCCCAAAATCAGTCAAAAGCATGGGTAGTGGGGGTTTGTTCTCAGACATTCCAGCAAGTTATTATTATACTTGTACAGCCAGGCTAATCAGTCCATCGAGTGACATCATGATGATTTCACTGAGTGCACATTTTGGGTATTTATTCTACAATCATACATGTGACTTGGGCAATTTCTTTCTCTATGCCACTATGGAAAATACTGAAGAGAAAATAGTTTATGTAAAATTTAGCTTTTTACATGATAAAACCACTGTTGGAGCAGTGACTAAGCTTGAACGCTGTCACACACGTGCGATTAGGAGGCAGCTAAAGGGCTTGAGTAATTGTAATACTACATCAGACCAGGCGGAGTGTGCTGGCTGTCTCTCTCAGCTTCTTGCAGATCATTCCCGGGATACCTGCCAGGTTCCGGTGCCTCTGATGACATCACTTCCGATCCTGAAGACGTCATTTCCGGTTCCGGCATAAATGACATAATATTCTTCACCAGCCCTTAAAACCGCCATCTTACCTCCACGTATTCAGTTCTGTTTTGGACTGAGTCTTGTAAACTACTTAATCATTTTCAACCTTTTGCAGCCAGGATCATAATATACAGGTGGCTGCCCCACACCTTTTTGACTGCCTGGAATCTTTATGAGACAAATACACTTTTAAAGATTGGGGATGAAAAAATCTACTAGTGGTAGATTATACCTCTAGATGAACAATGCATTAAAACTATAAAAACTGATTAAAGATTAAATAAAAAAATACGCATAGAGCAGCGCTAATAAAAATAACTTAATTTCTATCTCAAATAACCGTAACACACATACAATTCAGTTCTGCTCTTCCGAAACATTAAATATAGCACTATTAAATGTTTGAGCATTAATCAAAAAGGCGTGTTCAATCAAAGATCTTATTAGTGATAGGAAAATTGATTTTATTACACTAAGTGAAACGTGGCTTAGCTCAGATTGTGCTGCTGTTTTAAATGAATTTGCGCCGCCGAATTACAGCTTTGCTCATGCGGATCTCCAAGGTAAGAAAGGCTGCAGTTTAGAAAACATTTACTTGAGCCAGTTAAAGTGTAAAGATGTCGGCTTTGGCAAATTCAAGTTCTTTGAGTGCCTTGCTGTTGTTATTCATGGAGTTTCTCAGTTTATAGTATTATCCGTGTATAGACCTCCTAAATACAATGCGTCTTTCTTTGAGGAATTCTCAGACTTGGTGTCAATTGTAATTCCGAACTATGACACACTCCTAATAGTTGGTGACTTTAACTTTCATATCAATAATCAGTGTGACCAAAGTAAAAAATTCATGAACCTCCTGGACTCTTTTGATTTGAGCCAGCACATTAGTCAGCCTACACATAAAGCAGGTCATACGTTAGACTTAGTAATTACAAAAGGACTAAAAGTTGATGTGCAGCAGATCATTGATATTGGTCTATCAGACCATTTTCTGTTACTATTTAATATAGAAATAATGCTAGAAAATATTCACGAGAAGGATGTTGTTAAAAAACGCTTCTTTGATTCATCAGCAGCTTCAAAATTTACAAACATTCTAAGCAACCAGTCCCTTTGTAGTGCTTACTACAATAGTGCGAATAATATAAATAGTAAGGTGAAAAATTTTAATATCAAGGTGAGAGCTGCTGCTGACATAGTCACACCTGAAAAGATAGTTAAAAAATCTTCTAGTACTGTTATACTGTGGAAGACCCAAAGACTGTCTGATCTTAAGAGAACATGTTGGACAACTGAGCGTAAAATGACTAACTGTCCATTATGATATATTGAAGGTTAAAATAACAGAATACAACATCATAGTCCGTCTTGAGAGGTGCTGTTATTTCTCTAGAATTATAAATAACAATGCTATTAATCCCAGAGTCTTATTCTTTATGATTGATAGGCTGCTAAATCCAAGTCACTCAATGGAATGCCTCCAGAAAACTTCCTTTGAAACTTGTGAGGCTTTTGCTGTATTTTTTAACCAAAAAATTAATGATTTTAGAAATAATATAGTACATCTCCCAATACTGAACCACTTAAACCCTCGTACTTCATTTAAAAAAAAAAAATTTTTTTCACCATGATAGATTTACCTGATTTATATAAAAAATTTCTCAGCTGAGACCCTCCACCTGCATCCTAAACCCAATACCAACAAGTTTTTTCAAAGAAGTATCGGGCGTACTAATTGATAGTATTCTTGACATAGGAAACTCGTCATTAGATACGGGGGTCTTCACAGACTGTCTTAATAATGCTGTAGTTAAGCCCCTGCTCAAGGAAAATAATCTTGACTCCTCTGCTTTTGAAAATTTTAGACCTATTTCTAACCTGTCTTTCTGAAGTAAAATTCTAGAGAAGGCAGTCATTAGGCAGCTAAATGACCACCTCAATAAACATGCTATTCTTGAACAGTTTTAGTTGGGTTTCAGAACAAAGCACAGTGCAGAAACTGCACTCGTTAAAGTAATAAATGACTTGCGGGTAAATGCAGACAGAGGCCGTTTATCTGTTCTCATCTTCTTAGATCTGAGTGCCATTGATCACAATATTCTTAGAAATCACCTTAGCCAGTGGGTCGGCCTCTCTGTCAGTGCCTTAAATTGGTTTGAATCCTACCTGGCAGGTAGAAAATTCTTTGTAAGTTGTGGTAATTATTCTTCAAAGACCCATGATATTCTATATGGTGTTCCACAACGCACTATCCTGGGTCTGTTGCTCTTTTCGATTACATGCTTCCATTAGGTCAGATTATCTCGGGCATAACGTGAGCTACAATAGCTATGCTGATGACACACAACTGTATTTATCAATAATGCCTGACGACCCTGACTCTCTTGATTCACTGGCACCATGTCTTACTTGTGTTTCTGAATGGATGAGTAGTAATTTTTTCAAACTAAATAAAGAGAAAACAGAAATGTTAGTGATTGGCAATAATGGATATAATGAATTAATTAGAAATAAACTAGATGCATTAGGATTAAAAAGTCCTAGACGGAGGTAAAGAATTTAGGGGTAACTATTGACTCTGACCTAAATTTTAAGTCACATATTAATCAGATTACTAGGACAGCATTTTTCCACTTAAAAAATATAGAAAAAGTTAGACCTCTTATATCATTTAAAGATCCTGAGAAATTAATCCACGCTTTTGTTTTCAGCCGACTAGATAACTATAATGCTCTCCTTTCAGGACTACCCAAAAAGACAAATCGATTGCAACTAGTGCAGAATGCAGCTGCTAGAATCTTAACTAGGAAAAGAAAATCTGAGCACATCTCTCCAGTTTTGATGTCACTACATTTAGAATTGACTTTAAAATCCTGCTTATAGTTTACAAAGCCTTAAATAATCTAGTTCCATTTTATATTTCAGAATATCTTACAACTTACACTCCAAATGAACCTTAGATCTTCAAATGAGTGTCTGCTTAGAATTCCAAGAGCTAAACTTAAAAGAAGTGGTGAAGCGGCTTTCTGCTGTTATGCACCTAAAATCTGAAATAGCTTGCCAATAGGAATTCGCAAGGTTAATACAGTGGAGCACTTTAAAAAACTGCTGAAAACACATTACTTTAACATGGCTTTCTCATAGCTTCATCTTAGTTTAATCCTGATGCTCTGTATATTCAATTAATTATCATTATTATTCATGGTCTTCATATTCAAAATCCGTACAAACCCCTACTTTCTCTTCTGTTCTTTTTCCGGTTTTCTGGGGTGGTGATCAGCGCCATCACCACCTGATCAAAGTGCCGTGATGTTCCTACATTGATGGATTAAAGGCCAGAAGTCCACATGACCGTCATCATCAAGTTCCTCCATGAGAACCCTGAATACAATGAGGACTGATCATTTATGTTAGGTAGAATACTTAGAGGGGGCTGGGCAGTCTCGTGGTCTGGACCCATGGAAATTTTATTTTTTTCTCCAGCCGTCTGGAGTTGTTCGTTTTTTTCTGTCCTCCCTGGCCATCAGGCCTTACTTTTATTCTATGTTAATTAGTGTTCCCTTATTTTAATTCTTATTTATTTTGTTTTCTCTTTCGTCATCATGTAAAGCACTTTGAGCTGCATTATTTGTATGAAAATGTGTTATATAAATAAATGTTGTTGTTATTGTTGGTACATGTGTTATAAGATGGCCAACATGTCAGTCGAATATTCAACACATTCTAGACATCCTTCAACCTCTCAAACAGATGAAAATGAAAAGAAGCAATCCTTGCTGTTAATTGTCATACTATTGATGAACTAGCAAAATCACTGGTATTTTTGGGGATTTAATGTAAATTTTAACATATAAGATTTTGTATGAGCCATTGCAAGTATTACCTGGTGAAGAACTTTTTGATTTATAGGTACAATACAAACAACATATCTGAAGATCGGTGACAAGTCTCAAACTTAAAAACGTTAGGTCCGTCAAACACCTAAACAATGATGATGCGTGTTTTTATAAAGTATTAATAAAATTTTTGACTATAAGTGGGCGGACTCTCATAGCGACATTGCATTGGAGACTAAAGGCATTTATGGTAAAGTAACGAAATCCCAATGGTCTCACATATAAAGGTGTGTATGTACACACTCACCCAGCCTTCAAAAGGCTTGTGCCACTGAATATTCATGTATTAATATATTATTTTCTTTTCTGTAAGGTGTGTGGCTTTTAATTCATTTCTTCACAAACATGAAATACTGAAAACTGAAGTTGGTACTTGCCTGTATAAATCATGTTTTTTATAAATGTCTTTTTAATGCCTGCCTTTTATGAGAGACACTCCTGGTATGCTACCATGAGCTTTCAGAATAGGTAGTTTCAGGGGTGAACCAGTTCTAATCGTGAAAACAACATGCAATTTTTAAATTAAAATACCTGCTCAGTTCGGGTAGGACACTAATGGCTGACAGTGAAAAAAATTGTTAACGAAAGACAAATGTGAAACAACAAGATGTTACTGTACATCCCAGATAACCTCTATGAAAATAACTGGTGCATTTCTAAAGTAACAATCTCTTTGCTGTGGTATGTAATTAAATGATGCAGTAATGAACTGCGGTATTGGTTGTCGTAGAATTCAAACTCAATAGTTTAAAGGAAAGGTACAAGAGGGTAGCGTCAAAATATGTACGTGGTAAAGAAAGGTAAATACTGACTTGTAATTAAGTCGTCGATATAAAAATCTGATCGCATTTTGTTATTTATTGTATGCCAGAATCATCAGTACAAACAAACAGGGGCCTCGTAATAAGCAATTGCCGCTTTTAAAGTATTTGCGCGGCAGGTTTGGATGGTGCGGGACGCCGCAAATTCCTGTAAACTTGCTACGGGTTATAATGACGCACCGCCGCAAAACGTATTTTATGGTAGCGATATTTTTCAGATGAAATGCGGCAAAATATGTTTATTATATTATGCAAGGTAAAACTTTACTTCATTTTAAATAAATATATATTCTTCATAGGATTTCGTGAGAATAGAATAATTAACATGTACTAAGATATTTCAATATTTAAAGCGTTTTAAAGAATAGCTCTAAGCTAAGATGGCTTACCCCTATTCCCAGACTAATTGTGTGGGATGTTTATGGAAAAAAAAGCAAGGACTGCAGGGGCCGTAATATATTTTGAATATAAAACAGAAAGAAAATAACGAACTGCTAAAAGCGCTGGGAAAATTTCGACAAAGTTAGCGGCTTATATGAGCACGGCGTATCGAGGTTCTGAACGGGGGCCATCCACTGTCCATAAGATACCATATTGACATTGGTGGCAAAGGGGCCACCGATTCCTTTCTGTCTAGAGCGCCTATGAACTGCTGCAATAAATAATTTCATCGAAGGTGACACAATCACTGGCGTGTGAAACCGTGTTTAATACGTGCTTTAACTCCCATCATCATGAAATATATCCGACATCTTAGTATCTTAGTTATTCAGAGGCTTAATATCATGAATGTAATGGATTCTGTGTTAGTCGGAGGAAGAGGCGGTTTAAGAAAAAGCGTAGTGATTCCCCAATAGAGCACATAGAAGATCACATACCAAACAAAGCATTTAATGTGCTACTTTAATTACGTGTGATTTGGGAAAATGGTTATTTAATGATTTTAAGATGACATTTATGATGTTCTACTTTAATGACCCAAAAAAAACTACATGATTAAAGTGGAAATTTAGATTGAAGTTGACATTTCGTGCTTTTTTCCCCCTGTGTGCCTATTTTTTTGTCTGTACCCCAATAAGCTTTCATATGACACTTAGGGTGGGCTACGACTGCCTTTTCACAGCAACTTTGATATCTGAGCTTTCAAGTTTCTCCAACACGCTATGTCACTCGATCAACTTCCTTTTGTTGATTATACCACCGTTTAAATAAACAAATTGTATGTTTTTCCTTTGCCTCTACTTGGTATTCACTGAAATTCTTATATTTCCCCCCGTGCTTTTCCCATTGTCTTTTCACAGAAGGCTGAGCTTAAGGGCGATTTATATTGATTTGCATATTCAAAGAGGCGTAATTCTGGGAGGAGTTGGGGCATAAAGTGCATGCTCGAGCATTAGTTTTCACGCTGACTGGGATTTATGTAGCGGAAGAACCTGGAATTTGGAGTATGCACAGATTCCTGCATCTGGATTTTTCTGTGCATAAGCACATTTCGGCTTTTGCTTCGCCATGTTATAGTATGAATTCTCGCACGTTATACTTGAGGCCCCAGGATACAACAAACAAGCAGCAACTCAGAAAATTCAGAAAGAAATTATCATGACAATATAGAAAGGAACAACCAATTGTAAAGGCTAAATATTCAAAAGATATTACTCCTACTCCTATTACTGAAAAACCAGTTTAATTTTAAAATGTGAACAGTAAACTACTGCCTATTTACTATCTCAGTTGTCTGGATGAGGTTTGTCTATATACAAATAGAATGATAGAGTAGCTTCATTCAGGAAAAAATATTCCTGAAGTTGTTGCTGGGTTTGACTAATTCATAATATGTCAGGATTTTTATTTACAATAAAATCATATAAAATCAAAGCTTTGTTGTTCAGACAGCACAGTATAAAATATGCATCTGTAAGACCTATGCACAATCAATCCAGACAGTTTGCTGGTAGATTTTACAAAGTTCCTGTTAAACCACAGTATTTGAGAGAATCCTAAGGCCTCAATGCTTTTAAGGATGAACCTCAACAATTTATAAATGAAATTGATGGCTGTATAATTTAGTAAGTGTGTATCTTTTGGCAGTGTGTCCCTAAAACTGCATAAAGGAAGCAGAAAAATAAATCAGTTGCAGTATGGAAGATAAACCAGCACTGCGATTTAAAGTTTAAAGGAAGGTGAACATGTAACTTTCCAGTAACTTTAGCATATCTTTTTAGAGTTTCATTCCAACAGAGATTTTAGAAAATTTGAATTTATCTCAAACATCTAAAAGCTAAATGACTCAAACTAAGAATGCATAATTTATTTTTATTAAAGTCAAAGCATAAAAAAACAACTTTTTCCTTTCAATGTCAAAGGTGTCAAAGACTAATTTTTAGTCATTAACATATCAGTATGTTAAAAGACTGGTATTTATAAGGTAGCATGTGCATGATTTGTTAGATTATTGTGCTCTAGTAAATATTTTATTACTGAATTTATTTAGCAATTACGAAGATGCTATTAGAATCTGTGGTGTATTTTAATAATACAAATATTTATCCCAATGAGCTCATGTACTACTATTCACTCATTCATGTAGCAAAACAAGTGAAATATATTGTGACAGATAGGGGGCAGTATCACTCCCTTGAAACCCTGTCCAAGACTCCAGACACCAGATAAAAGTCCACAAGTTTACTTTATTAGTCTTCCACAGTGCACAAAGCACCCTCTCCTCCATTATACTCTACCCTCCACTTTACTCATATAAATTCACAAAACAATCACAATAAACAATCTTCCTCTCCCAGACGCGTTGCCACCCTTCCACTTAGCTCTGGGAGCTGCCACAGTCCTTTTATATCCATGTGATTCTTTATCTTCGGGTCAGGTACAAGTTCTTTTCTTCACCCGAAGTACAGCTGCTTCTGACATCGCTCCTCCCTTGCGCGCTTCCAGGTTATAGGGCACATAAGACTCTTCGGTCCTCCCTGCAGCTCCCTCTTGTGGCCCCTGTGGTATCCAGCAGGGCTGTGTATAAAACCTACATTGTCCATGACTCCCTGCTGGTCTTCAGGACACCTCCATACTGCAGGGAGGGCTCCATCTGGCGGCCTGGGGGTATTGGCCGGGATGACAAGCCGGCCAAAGACCACAGTACTTCTCCCCCAGCGGAAAACCAGGGTTTTGTGCGTCCTATCACGCGAGGAACATCTTTCCCCAAGGTGATCCAAAGGTCGGACCTCGGCGATGACTGCTGACACTCCCGTGCAAACCTAGGAGGAACAGTGAAAGAATAAATATTTTGATTTCCAGCCCTCTTAGGACAACCTTTCCACTCGTGGCCCGGCCTGCAGCATCGTAGCACAGCCGCGGTCCCCTAGGTAGTCTTTCTCAGTTGGACTTGAAGCGCCTGGGTACTTCTGGCTCCTCCCCTTTCTCCGCTGAAGAGAATTCCCCGGCTGTCTTTATGTTTTAATGGCCCTTTTCCAACTTGTCAGGAGACCCCTGTTTTACTTTAGTGATCTCCTGTTTCATCTGGGGCTTGTCCACAGTCTGAGTCTCTATGAAATAAAGAGAGACCCTTTACTGTCTGCACCCCTTTAGACTTACAAATGACTGGTGGCGGTGTCTTTAGGGCCGCCTTGCTCCGGGAGTCAGCACTGTCCAGCTGCTCCGGATTGATCGGCCCTTCCCCCGTCCACTCGGTCAACGATCCGGCCTTTCTTGTAGGGCACGCATTTGTCTGGCACCCGTTATTGATTATACGCGGGCCCTTTTCACTCTGCGTCCCAATTTCTTACGTGCGGGTCTCACCGCTTACCTGTACCGCCGCTTCATATTATGGAGGCTCCCTACCAAATCGCCTCAGGTACTCCTCGACCCTTCTTCAACAGCGCTTTGGCTGCTGCTCCCAACTCACCGACGATCCTCTCAATGTTCACCAGGACCTGCAAGAAACTATTTATGGGCTCGATTAACTTCACGAGTTCCTGCAAGTCCAAAGAGTTAATTAATTCGACCGGCGGTAGGCTTACTTACTCCTTTGCCTTACCTGCCGGCTGGGAGCCAATGAGCACGCCTGCTTCTGGTACGTGCTCTGACGGGTATCGTGGAGGCTGCTGGGATTTGGAGTTTATTTTGGTCGAGGGCCGGGTTGCCTTCTCCGGAGAGCTGCGGTCTGTCTTGATTAATTTTCCAACATCCTAATCAGCTATTTCCCAACTCTCCTTACCTTCTCGTGGGGTGAGCTGGTGCTTCACTCGCCTCCCCTTCCCCCGGAAAGTTCAAGTCCGTATCTTGAATTGAAGGCGCAAACAGCGAGATGCGGACTTCCTCCTTCCCAGAAAGCACCGTGGCTGCTGTCGTGTCCCTCGCCAGCTGCCGACATGCGGAAGTCTTCTCCCATGTGCTCTGGCTCAGACATGAGCGTGCCATCGTCTTCGGGACAGTCTCCTTTCTTCCACGGAGCCTCCAGGTGATCATCTCTGAGGTACATGAACGGGACAATGTGTGTTATTTTAAATGGATTATCAATTAAATTCGTGGCACGTACCTCAGAGCGCTCGTTGGTCCCTGGAGGTTTCTCCGAACTTAAGGCGCTCCGCGACTCCTCCCGAGCGTCGGCCATTGCAAGCATGGCTCTCCCACTGCCGTTGTCACTCTGCTTGCCCTTCTTTCTTCCCATTCCGGACTTGGAAATTGCAGGTTCTGGTGTTGTTGTGTTGTGTCTGAATGTCGTCTTCTCAGGGTTCTCTATCCACAGAAAATTTATAAACTGGTCTTCTGCAAATGATGGTAGAGTATCCTGCCGGCTACGTCACTGTGACAAATAGGGGGCAGTATTGCTCCCTTGAACCCCTGTCCAAGACTCCAGACACCAGATAAAAGTCCACAAGTTGACTTTATTAGTCTTCCACAGTGCACCAAGAACCCCTCCTCCATTATACTCATATAAATTCACAAAACAATCACAATAAACAATCCTTCTCTCCCAGACGCGTTGCCACCCTTTCACCCAGCTCAGCTTGCCGTCTGGGAGCTGCCACAGTTCTTTTATATTCTCTGACCCAGAATTGTTCCCAATCCCCAATCAATGTGATTCTTTATCACTTCTGGGTCAGGTACAAGTTCTTTTCTTCACCCAGGAAGAACGCAACTTCTGTCGTCGCTCCACCTATGACGCCCTTCCGGGTTATAGGGCACATATGACTCTTCGGTCCTCCCTGCAGCTCCCTCTTGCGGCCCCTGTGGAATCCAGCAGGGCTGTGTATAAAAACTACATTGTCCATGACTCCCTGCTGGTCTTAAAAGGGCACCTCCATACTGCAAGGAGGGCTCCATCTGGCGGCCTGGGGGTACTGACCGGGATGACAAGCCGGCCAAAGACCACAATATATATTGCGAAAGGCTATCTAGAGGGCAAAAGGCTGATCTTAACAGGGAAAGACCAAAACTCACATTAACAATGTTCAGTACATTCTGGTATGCCAGTACAGGAAAAATGGAAACACTAAACCTTATAAATGGAACTGAAACATCAGAAGGGCAGCAGACTGGGGCAATATAAGTGGCATGAAAAAGAGAGAGAGAGAGAAATTACACCCTGTGAGGAAACAGGTTATGTTGTACCAGGGCACCACAAATGCAAGAAACTCAGTAGATGATAATGATGCCAGATCCTCTATGTAATGTGAGATGAACAACATAAAGAGTAGAATTACTGGGCAATAAACAGAAGCACATGATCCAATCTCAGGAGAATTAAGACCATATTTCCCTTTCCTACAGGACAGTGCTTCCCAAACTTGGTCCTGGGGACCCACTGTGGCTGCAGGTTTTTGTTCCATCCAGCTTTTGTTTTTAATTGAATTCCTGAGCTAATTAAGTGAACTGTCACTTCCCAAGTTCTGTGTTTTGGGAACAATATAAAAATTTGAAAACTAAGTTTGGTAAAAAAAAATTAAAATGTACCAAGCAGTTATATTTATGAATAATGCATTTTTTTTCTTTTTTACCAATATTTTCATTTTGATTTTCATTCTACTTTTCAGGTGTTCTGATTGTTTAATTAATTCATTATTTACTAATTTGTGGGTCTGACGCTAAAGTAGCAAAAATATTTCTAAATGTCTCATAAACGTAAAAATCATGCTGCTGTGCTTTTCTGGATGTAGAATGAGAGGAAAGGGTGAAAGCAGCAAGGACCCAAAGAACTACAATCCAATCTACAATCATGCTCTGTGATCACCTGCTTAGCAATAACATGGTTTCAGAGGAGCAGAAAGTTTGCCATTGAGCAAGGCATGGATGCAAGGAACAGCTTCTCATCAACAAGATGGTGAATGGAAATGCCAAGGGAAGGGAGAAGCATCGGTTCATGGCATGGATAGACTACAAGAAGGCCTTTGATGGTCTGTCAAACAGCTGGATCCTGCAGAACTTGAAGTTCTACCAAGTGAGTCCAGTCAACACTCGATTCTTGGATAGCATAATGAGAACATGGCAAACCAGGGTGAATCTGTCCTACAGCAGAGGTTTCATTCAGTCAGATGAGATACACATCAAGTGAGGAATTTTCCAAAGATACTCCCTGTTTTCCCTGCTGTTTTGCACTGCTTTGATACCTCTCAGTGGCATTTTCAACCTAGAACAAGTGGGGTATGAAATAGAGATAAATCAATAAAACAGCCACTTGTAGTACTTGGACGAGCTGAAGCTGTGTGCATAAAGCAATGCGAAAATAAATCAAAGAAATTGCCCTGATCAAGCGCCAAAATAACTATTCCCAGAGGCAAGCATGAAGCAGCTCTTGACATTGCGACATAGAACCTGGAGGCACGCAAGTACCTTTGTGCTAACAAGCTAATGAAGTCCAAGATCACCAAGTAGTACTATCATTAAGTGCAACTTGCCCTCAAGACAAATCCCAGCTCACGGAATAGGATTGCAGTCATCAACACTCTGGCTGTATCAGTTATCCTATACAGCTTCGACATAATCTCGTAGTCCTCTTTGAAGCTAAAGAACATGGAACAAGGACCAGAAAACTACTCACGAAAACAGATGTTGAGTGTCTCTATATTCACAGTGCCAAGGAGACTGAGAACTTTTACAGCTCAAGACAGCAGACGAAGTTGCGATTGTTACTGTGTGAGGACCGTGAGTGGACTAGTGGGCAGCTGCAGAGACTGCTGCTCAAACGCCACCAAACTCTGAATGAGCACAAGTCCATTATGTTTGGTCCAAGACCAGCGAGAAAACCAAGCAGTTACTGAAGTCCAAGACCATGGAGGCAAGAATGAGGTGCTACAAGGAGAAGCCACCGCATAGCCAGTTCTTTAACAAAATGATGCACACATGGCTGCAAAGTTTAGGTCTCAAGGGGGAAACCGAAAGCCTCTTCACAACTGTTCATGATCAGGCCTTGAACACCTGGCACCACCAGAAGTATATAATATGCACACCAGTCAACAGCAAATGCTGTCTGTGTTTTGAAGTGGAGGAGACCATCAGCAACATAGTGTTTGGATGTTCTGTACTGGCCCCAAAGGAATATCTTGAATGTCACAACAAAGTCAGTATGTACCTGCACTGGGCTCTATGCCAACAGCTCGGTGTTCTGACAGCAGAGGAGTGGTATGAGCATACACTAGATGCGGCTGATGACACCAGAAACTATGTCGTCATGTGGGACAAGATCATTCCCACCTATAATACCATCAGCTCTAACAAGCCAGACATAGTATTTCATGACAAGAAGAGTAAGTCATGCGTCTTCATCTCAAATGACAAAAGGAGCAAGGAAGCAGAGAAGATTGTTCAGTATAAAGACCTTGAGATTGAAGTCAGATGCATGTGGAACACAAGGAAAAGGTTGGCAACAGTAGTCATAGTTGCATTGAGGACCGTCAACACTGGATTCCAAGAGTAGTTGGACAAACTGCCATGTAGAGTCAGACAGAAAGAGATCCAGAAGATTGCACTCCCTGGCATGGTCTGCATTCTTGCACTGAAAGAATAATAATAATAATAATAATAATAATAATAATAATAAATAATAATAATAATAATATGGGGGGTCTTAATCCCACCCCAGTAATGCTACCAGAGGTTCTGAAAGAAGAGGGTACAGCAAAGTTTTTTATCAGTATGGTCAATTTGTCTATTCTGCTCCTTAAAATATGCTACTTCTGTTTCCAAATCATGGCTGAAATGCTAGCACTGACAGTAGATTCATTAAGACAAATCATAAACTTAAACAGCAAAGTTTGTTAGCAAAAATCCACAAAACAGGACTTAAATGGAGTTCATTAGCAATCCTGGCAGACTACTGCAAACCAAGCCTATTATTTGGATTCTATTCCTGATACAAACAGTTTCTTCAAGATTTGCTTTGGATTGCTTTACTGGTATATGGATCATGTATTGCATGCTGTCTTCACCCTTCTTTGGGAGATTGAGGGATGGTTCTGATTTATATGTGGCAGTTTTGTTAAACTACAGCATTCACTCCTACAAATTTGTTTTTTGGTCACCGCCAATTTTTACAATTTTGCCACTTTTGCATTTTTTTTATTGTTTTCTTCAGCTACACAGGAGCAGTATTGCTAAATGGATGGTCCAGGCCAATTGAAGTCACTACCAAGTTTTTTGTTTATTGAATCATTCTGCCAGTGTGGGACACTGTCTCTGTGTTACAACTCCTTAGGTCTTTGGCAGAGCTCTCCTCTAATCTTTGCCATCTTATTGGTGACTTTACCCTTTGTAACCCCTTGCCAGATGAGTATTCTATCACAAAATTAAAATAAAGAAAAAAAGTACCAGTTACTATACAACTACACTACTCATTATTGCTGAAAAATACATTTCCTTTTTATTTTATCAAAGTTAAAGACCATATTCCTGATGCATTTTTTCTAATTCATTTATAGTATCAGAGGGCTCATAAATCAATAGCAATTTGTCACTCCAAGCAATTTGCATTTTACAGGCTCTAGCTGTAAAACATCTTTAATGATTTTATGCTAATGAACTATTGCAGCTCTACGAACAAACTTCCCAGTGATAATGAACACACCTGCCATGCCTTAAAAGCTTTCATTTGATTAAATTGGCATTCATGGAAAAAGATGAATTTGTATACTAATATTTTGGAGGTCAGAAAGGTTATTAAAACAAGTAGAATACTCTGCATAATTTCTGAAACCTATGGCTTAGTGGGAAGAAAGAAAAGCATATTTTATGTTTCAGTATTTCACAGAGCTCAAAGTCTTCAGCCATCTGTAGACTAACTGAACTGCTGGATTAATAAATTATACTTGTAATATTCTGTTTTGATAGTCAAAGTAGCAGTTATATCAAGTGCTGCAGTAGGGTGCCAAGTAGAAACAGAAGGTGGAAATGGGTTAGTGATGGTTATACCTGAACATGATAACTGCAGTGGTACTTTATACAAGTAACTAATAGATGTTTCACATTTTGAACAGGTAAATAAACAGGGAATTTTAATTAGCATATGATCATGCTGGATTTTAATGTTCAGACTTTAAAAAAAGAGACATAAAATTGTGGACATGAGGCTATGACTAAAGTCTTGCTTACAGTACACTTATTTATCTTTGGAATTATATAGAAATATGTGCTGTATGGTAACAGTGTGCACTGAGAATTGTAGGCATTAATAAGATCTTTTTAATGAAGTCACTGAAAACATTATATACGTAGGTATTTTGAAATTAGCTCTAAAGCTATCTAAAATTTGAGTTACAAAGTAAAACCATGGTATATTGTATGATCACACATGCAGTAATAACAGTTGCAGAACTATTTCAAGTGTTGGATGTAGAGAAAAGCCAAGCAAAATGACACCTTTTATTGGCTAACTAAAAAGATTACAAAAGTATTAAAAAGTATTGGATGCAAATTTGAAAAGCATCTAAGTAAAGCATTGCAATAGTACATTTTATTTAAAACAAATGTATTTTTTTAACCAACAGAAAAAAATCCTTAATTGTCCTTTTGTTTCTTACTTGGTAAAAGTAGACCTTAACGTAGAACTGTGAGGATTAAAATATAGTCATTGTCAGGGATAATATCTAAATTACTTGCAAATTCAATAAAATAAATATTCAGGCTCTTGGTGTTTAAAGCTGACAGTGTTTTGCTACCACTTTTTCAAATTAGCCATTATATCAAATTATATTTCCAAGATTAATTCAGAATTGAATTCATGCTTTCCAAATAAAGTTTTTTCCTATATTTGGTAATGCCGTTTTGAAAACCTACATTTGTAATTAAATTATTCTGCATATATCTTGGTTGGTTTTCTTGAAATATATATGAAAACAAATATAACAAAATCTTGGGTCATTGCTGCAGAGTTGTCATGTCTCTGGAGTCTCATTTTTTAATTATGTTCTTTGAAGGTCATTGTGGTTCCAAAAACAACTGCTAGATGGCATATCACTTTCTGTGAAAACACTGTACACCAGGTTAATGTACTTTCATTCTTTTTAAGAGGTTGATTTTTTTCCTCCCAGTAAATTTTTTTAATTAACCAGGCCTGTATCTAATGTATGTCTGTGTGGAATTTTTATGTTCTTTCCATATTAACATAAATTTTGCTCTAAGTATTTTGTTTCACCTCCCTCATCCCAAAAACATGCATGTTAGGTTTCCTGGATGCCCTAAACTGGCCCTGCAATGCTGTATATGTGAAAAGACTCTGTGAATAACTGGCACGCCATCCAAATAAGATTCCTGCATTTTGCTCTTTGCTGCCAGGACATACTCTGCCCTCACTAACCTTTTTTGGGTTAAATAGTTTTATTTTATTTAAAAAACAAACCCCATTTGTGATGGTAAGGGTTAGCTCCATGCTACCTGTTGCAACCCAAGAGCATCTTGAACCTGCCACTGCCAATAACATACCTAAGGGATGAGGCAGCAGATGAGGACACTCACATGGAGCAAGGGATAGGTGTATTCAAGTGTAAAAGTGCTTTTATTAAAAACATTCAACAACAAAGTGTCCAGATGTGCAGTGCAGAACCTCTAATAAATAATCTATTAAACAGGGAACATCTGTGCGATTAAAATCCAGACCTTAAAGCAAGAATTAAACCATCACAATCATTTCGTCCTTATTCTATCTGATGAGCCCAGCACAACTCCCACTTCATCTCCTTAGCTCACCCTTGCTCACTCAGCTGGCAGAGACACTACCAGCTGCAGACCTCTCCAAAAGCCCCTGTCTTGGCTGCCTTGAGCAGTGTCTGCCAGACCACTCAGGGTCGGTTCTCTTCCTGTCTTTGTTCTCACTCCCCTGGCATGCCTCAGATCCCTGGGGAGGACTCCACCATGCTTGCACCCACACTTTAAATATTCAGTAGGGTGAGCCTTCCTTAGAGTGTCGATCCTTCGTTCCTACATGGGACCAACAACCGTGCTACCTTTCCACACTAGCTGGCTGGCTTGTCCTGCCATTCTACATGATGCTGGTCTCACTGCTTTCTTTCTGTTCTTTCTTCTTTCTTGTTCTTTTTTTTCAACCTGTTTCTGCGTTGCACTCCTTTTATATACTGGGGAGGGTTGCAGGTGCAATCACCTGACTGCTGCCCCGGGATTATAACAAGACAATCAGATTGGCTGCATGTGCCAAAAGGTAATGCACAGTCAGCTGACTGCTTTGCACCAAGTTGGAGACGAGCTGTCTTTGCTGCAGATCACCTGTACCTGCTCCACTCCCCAATGTGATTGCATCAGTTATTTATTTATTTAGAGGATGACAACAAGCCACATACCTCTCATACCACACCATTAACAAAACACAATGCATTAAAAAAGCAAATAAAATAATATATTACAAAGATAGTCCATGAAATTCAGCATTCAGCCTCCCCCAATGATTAAATTGTTTTGAGAAATTTGTTGTGGGTGTTAAGGAACTTAATTATCAGACAGGAGAGGAAACAAAGTGTATGATTTCACAAACTGAATGGTGGTGGTTCTAGGTGGGTCACGTTAATTTTTTTGCTAAAGCATTATAACTTAAACCATATGAAAGTTTTGAAAAGGCATTTTAACTGCAATTTTTCATAGATTACATGAACTGAGCCATTCTCTTCTTCAAAAATACACACTTAGCATTGTATCTGTCCAGAGGTGGGTTGAGTAGCCAAAAATTGTACTCAAGTAAGAGTAGCATTACTTCAAAATAATATTACTCAAGTAGAAGTAAAAGGTTGCCATCCAAAATATCTCTCAAGTAAGAGTAAAAAAAGTATTTGCTGAAAAGACTACTCAAGTACTGAGTAACTGTTTGATCCTAATAAATTATTTATTTTTTAGAAATGTTGTAATAAGACAGACAAAAATATAACATAATGTGCAAATTCTGCTATTTCCAAATAATAAAATATTAAATGAGTAAAAATAAATAACATCTTTACAAAATAAAGATACACAAATAACACAAAAAGTTCCAAATCTCAGTTTTTCACAATAAAGCTTTTGAAGCCAATACCTACAGTAGGTAATATGTATGTTCGAACAGTGCAAACTACTTACAGTGACAAGATATACTGTACACTGACAGTATAATACTGCATATTCACTTGCCCTCCAAATAGCACAGCTGATAGAAAATAACATTAGAACAAGGCAGCTTGTGCATGTACAAGAAGTCTCACTTTACCTTGACTGTCTGTGTCTGTGCATTTTTGGTTAAAATGTGCTTGTTCTTCACTCCGTGAAGTAATGTAAGTTAATCTTCAGCAGGAGTTGTATCTCATTTTCATGTACAAGTGGAACCTTGGATTGCGAGTAACTTGATTTGCGAGTGTTTTGCAAGACGAGCTACAATTTTTAATACATTTTGACTTGATAAATGAGCAAAATCTTGCAGTAGAAGTAGTCTGTATATGCTTTGTCTGCCGAGCATTGGTAATCACAACTGAGCTGATGGTTCTTCTGTCTCTCAGTGGGATTGTGGTGTGCCTCACTCATATAGTCAACATCCGATACAAACATATACTGTTTACTACAGCATTGTGATCACATGTGTGTGCTGTGGCGTGCGAGTCCCTGTCTTGCACCCCAAATCACAAAGCTGAGTCTCAATACTTTAGTGACACCATCTTTATTCAGCTTGAAACAGAAACAGTGTCCGCTGTCTGTGAGGAGTTTGTCCGCTATGCCGCCACAGTTTGTGTGTGGTCATGTGACTGCATGGCTATGTCTGATTTGTGAAACTGAGCCATGTGATTATTGTTGCTACGTCTGATTGGTAAAATGGAGTCTTGTGATTATTATGGCTACATCTGATTGATGAAACAGTCGTGCACTTGATCCACTGGCGGCTAATTAGCATATCTAATGGAAAAAGTAACAATTGAGTGTTGCCCAATGTAGTGGAGCAAGAGTAGCGTTTCTTCTTCAGAAATGTACTCAAACAAAAGTATAAAGCTTGGTGCAGTAAAACTACTTTTAGAAGTACAATTTTTTTTAAAAGTTGCTCAAGTAAATGTAATGGAGTAAATGTAACTTGTTACTATCCACCTCTGTATCTGTCTCATGCTCATCCTGTAATCTTATCCAGAAAGAATGTGTACCATATTGTGGCATATGCATCTGATATTGTAAACAGCTGTACTTCCTTTTTTTGCATACTTAAATAATGTTGTTATAACAATTATTAATGATTGATTTCAACAACAGTTCCATGACTTTTTTTAATCCATTCATTTATTTTACGACCCCACATAAGTCCATTGCAAGTTTTCATGAAGGTTGCTGGTTATTATGGCCGGCCTATACACTGGTACTATGAGTGCTGTGCAGAGTGGAAGCAGAACCTCTATATTTTCCCCAGTTGATTCTGGGGTTCATCAGGGATGTGTTCTTGTAATCTATTTAATGCTCAGATTCTTTAGTTATAATTGGAACTGCTGGAAAACCTAATATTTATAATATACACCCTTGTCATTTGTTACAGTCATGAGGGCCAGAGGCCTCATGTATAAACGGTGCTGCACACACAGAAATGTTAGCGTAAGAACTTTTCCACGTTCAAATCGTGATGTATAAAACCTACACTTGGCGTAAAGCCACGCACTTTTCCACGGTACCTCATGCCTTGTCATACGCAAGTTCTCCTCGGTTTTGCAAACTGGCGGCACCCAGCGTCAAAGCAATGGTACTGTTCTTGTGTGATTACTCATTATTTTCATGACGCGGCTTTATAAATACACAGAAACTAACCGCATATTGTTTATTAGTGTAATTAATCTGATTGTAATTAACTCGTAACAATATAATGGTCCAGGGAACAGCCATAGTATTCCAAATACCATAACTGCTCTCACTTCTCCTTCTTCTTCTTCTTTTTCTTCTTTCAGCTCCTCCGTTAGGAGTTGCCACAGCGGATCATCTTTTTCCATATTACTCTCACTGCACGACTCGGAGTATTTATATCACTGTATCTGAGAGTGAATCACAGCAGCAGCTGATCGGAAGAGAATTATCGGTATACAGCTTCAAGGACACGCTGTCTCAGCCACTGCAAAACGTTTTAAAGCCTTTCCTGTATGGACCTCGCGGTTCAGAAACAGTTTCATCCCAAGAACTTTAAATGCACTCAATCAATTGCTCCTTGTAGAACGGTTTGTACTTATAAGTACAATCACCACTGTAAACTTGCACTATAGTTATAATATCTCACAACCTGAGCCACTTTATAAAGCGTATTTACATATGATAGGATATCATTTTTAAGGTGAAATGCAGCAAAATATGTTTGTTAAATTATACACATAAAACTTTAACTTCATTTAAATAATCTATATTCTTCACTGGGAGTGTCGTGAAGGATAGAATAATTAAAAATGTACTAAGATATTTCAATGTTCTTTAAGCGTTTTGAAGAATCGGCTAAGCTTACAGATGGCTTAACGCCTATTACAGAGCTGATTGTATGGTGATCGGTTACTTGGGGAAAGAAAAGCACTGACTGCAGTGACGGCTACGCCAATATATATTGACTATAACACAGAAAGAGAAAATAACAACACAGCTAAAAGCACTAGCGACAAATTTACGACAATAAATTATTTCATCGAAGTGAAACACATGTTTAATAACGTGCTTTAACTCCTATCATCATGAAAATGACATCACGTATACATCTCAGTATTTTAGTTATTCAGAGATCTGTAATATCACGAATGTAATGGACTCTGTGTCCAGTTGGAGGAAGAGAGCCAGTTTAAGAAGCAAGTAGTGATTCACAAACATGGAGCACATACGAGTAGAAGATCAAATACAAAACAAAGCATTTAACGCGGCTACTTTAATTACGATGTGATTTGAGAAACTGGTTAATTAAACGATTTTAAGATGAAGTTTATAATATTCTACTAAATGACAAAATAAACTACGTGATTAAAGTGGAAATGTCGAGATTGAAGTTGACATTTAGCGCTTTTTTCCCACCGTGTGCCTTTTTCTCTGTACCTAATAAACTTTCATATGACACTCAGACAGTGGGCTTACAACTCTTCTTTTCACGGCAACTTTGATATGACTTCTTTTTTTTATTTCCGGCACTGCTGCGATTTTGTGAATGTGAGCTTTCAAGTTTCTCCAACACGCTATGTCACTCGATCAACTTAATTTTGTTGATTATACCCGGTTTATTTGAACAAATAGTATGTTTTTCCTTTGCTCCACTTGGTATTAGCTGAAATTCTTATATTTTCCCCGTGCTTTTCCCATTGTCTTTTCACAGAAGGCTGCGCTTAAGGGCGATTTATATTGATTTGCATATTCAAATAGGCGTAATTCTGGGAGGATTTGGGGGCGTTACATAATGCGCGTGCACGAGCGTTAGTTTTCACGCTGATCGGGATTTATGTAACGGAAGAACGTGGAAGTTGGAGTACACAGATTCCTGCATCTGGATTTTTCTGTGCGTAAGCACATTTGACTTTATTAACTACGCCATGTTATAGTGCGAGTTCTACGCAGCGTTATACATGAGGCCCCAGGAGATGATAGAATGGAATGTTGGGACAGAATTTTCATCTAAATGTTGTTGTATTCAGCCAAACAATAAGGCCATTTTCTGGAATGAACTCACCACATTGTTAACCTGCTGTTGTAAAGATGTATCATCCTTCTGAACATTCTCAATTTCCTCTGGAACTCTCTTCAACATGGTGTTGCTTGTTTTTATCAGGTCAATGTTCTTTCACAAGGATGAAACCAGAGAACAGAAAGCACCAAAAATTAATGGAGCACAACATTTAAAACAGGCACACGCTTAGTCAAAACCAGGAGATCAAAATAAACCAAAATGTCAAAGCCAAAATAAAACTGTAACTAATAATAAGGTCAAATTACATAAAAAAATTCTAACTAATATGTAGAAGTATTTTGATTCACAAGCAAGAAACAAAAAAGGTGTATTGCCATATTTTAAATATTGGTAGCATGATGACATCATACACAACAATTTCCATTTGACACATAGTAGCAACAGTGTACCATTACTAATAGAAACAAAACTGTGGTCAGTTAAAAAAGTACAAATTGGTGGAAGCTGCTTTTCAAAACAATAAACATAATGGTAGCCTGACAACTTTACAAGATTATGTTGTACATAAAAAACAATGCAGAAATGGATTCTGCATACTCTTCCCTCTTCTTCCTCAACTTTTCCCACTTCTATATAGGGTTGATCATAGCTTGATCAACGTTCTCCATACAGCTCAGTCATGCACCTTCACCTTTTCCACCAGATCTCCTTTTACTTTATCCACCCACCTCCAATTTGACCTCCTTCACTTTTCTTCTTTTCCTTCCCCATATTTCCATTTCCATCACTCTTTTGCCCACATATTCATTGCCTGTACTCATTACATTTCCATACCACTTCAAATTACTTTCCTGTACTTTGTATATATAGCAAAATACCTGCTACTTAGCGGAGAATTAGTGTGTTAAAGAAGTAATGAAAAGAAAAAAGAAACATTTTAATAATAACATAACATGATTGACAATGTAATTGTATTTGTCATTGGGTTATACTAGGCATATATACTGTATATATATATATATGAAGGAAGGACGAGGAGACAGCAATAAGGGTTGGGGTTTCCGGCCCATTATATTGTACAGAACTTTTCAAACAAAAGGAAAATTGCATAAACTAAACAGTTCATAGCACGGCGCCGACTCCTGGCGTCAGCGACCATTTATTGGGGAGCGGGAGTGGAGGGATGCGGGAAGGACGCAAGGGAGGATGGGAAGGATGGCGTCAGGGCAAGATGGCGGAGGAAGTATGCACTCGCGGTCAATCCAGGCCTATGGTGCAGGAAGGTCTTTCTTTCTATGAGGAAGCAGAGGGAGAAAGTTAATACCCGCCATTCCCTGGCGTGAGTGGTTTCCCAGGTGCTGTCGAATCAATCCAGCCTCCTACACCGCGTGCGTGACCGATCCCCCTTAGCCCAGGACCGTCAGGTGAGCGGACCTAACGAGAGTGCGTGAATACGACGAGAGGGCATCGGCATTGGCCTGAAGGGTGCCCGCCGATAAGTGACAGTGAACTTATCGGCTGTAAGTCCAGGAACCACCTGGTGACCCGCGATTCGACTCTTTGTGTAGGGACATCCACTGAAGTGCAGCGTGATCAGTCACCAGGCGAATGACCCAGCAGGTAGTAGCGGAGGTGGGTCACTGCCCACTTAATGGCCAAGGCCTCCCTCTCCACTGCAGCGTGCGGGTCTCCCGGTCCATCAGTTTCGGCTAAGGTACATCACAGGGTGCTCGACACCATCGGCGCTTTGGCTCAGCCGGCACGCAGGCCTGTGTCGAGCGTCGGTCTGGAAAATAAGCGGGGGCCCAAAATGAGGCGTCCGTAACACAGGTGCCGGCGTTAGGGCCTTCTTTAGGTCACTGAGCAGCGTGTTCTGCTTTGTCGGTCCACACCGCGTATAGGGGGCGCCCTTTTTGTCAGGTCAGTCAAGGGTGCTGCTCTTTGGGAGAAGCGAGAACAAACCGGCGGTAGTAACCCAAAGCCCCAAGAAAGCCTGCACCTGTTTCTTGGTATTGGACGGGGCCATTCTAAGATGTCTTTAACTTTGGAGCTCTGTGGCGCACCTGTCCTTGTCCCACGAGGTAGCCTAAATATTTGGCCTCCTTTAATCCAAAAACACTTCCGGGGGTTTATGCGGAGGCGGCTTTAGCCAGTGTTAGGAGGACAGCTGCGACCTGCAGTAGATGCTCCTCCCAGGTGCGGAATAGATGACAGCGTCATCCAGGTAAGCGGCACTATAGGACTGGTGGGGCTTCAGCACTCTATCTACCAGGCGTTGGAAGGTGCGGGGCCCGTGCAGCCCAAATGGGAGGACCTTGTACTGCCAGTGCCCTAGAGGTGCTAAAGGCCGTTTTCTCCTTTGCGGATGCCGTTAAAGGAATTTGCCAATACCCTTTTGTCATGTCAAGGGTAGTCAGATACGAGCCGTACCCAGCGCTCAAGGAGTCGTCAATGCGGGGCATGGGGTAGGCATCGAACTTGGAGATCTGATTCAGGCGTCTAAAGTCATTACAGAACCTCCAGGAGCCGTCTGGCTTGGAGGCGAGGACAATAGGGCTGGACCAGGGACTATGGCTCTCTTCAATTATGTCCATGTCAACATCGTTTCACCTCCAGTTCGACCTCTGCGGCGTTTTGCCTCCGGAGTCTGGTAGGGCCTCTCGGACGATTACCCGGGCTCCGTGACTATATAGTGCTCAATCAGCGCGGTCCGGCGGGTGACTTCGCTCACTACCTCGGGGATGGCTCGGAGTGTTTGGGCTAACTCCTGCGCTGCTTGGGGTCAGCTCTTAGCCCGAGGTTAAGGGCAGTTGTGCTTTCGAAAGGGAGAGTGACCTATGGGGCTGGGGAGCTCCTCTCTATCTCTCAGGGCTTTAACAGGTTGACATGATAGATCCTCTCACTTTCGGTCGACGATTGGGCTGTTTCACCAAATAGTCGGCGAGTCCTTTTCTCCTTAACCTCGTAAGGCCCTTGCCAGTGGCGAGCAGCAGTGGGAGGTGGGGCGAGCACCATAACTTCGGTCCCCAGGGGGAACTCCCTGAGGGCGGAGTTGCGGTTGTAACACGGGCCTGCGCTGCTTGCGCCGAGTCCGCGTGCTCTTTTAGGAGGGCCTGATCTTTGTGAGTCGGTCGGCGCGGTTGCTCGTACTCAAAATGTTAGAGGAGGGAAGAGCCTCGGCCTCCCAGCCTTCTTTTAGGATGTCGAGGATTCCCCGGGGTTGTCGCCCGTATAGCAATTCAAATGGGGAGAAGCCTGTAGAGGCCTGGGGTACCTCCCGGTAGGCAAAAAGCACGAGCGGGAGGAGCTGGTCCCAGTTCCTGCCGTCCGCGCTGACTACCTTGCGGAGCATCTGCTTAAGCGTCTGATTAAACCGTTCGACCAACCCGTCAGTTTGCGGGTGATAGACTGGCGCTTTCAGGTGCTTTATCTGCAGTAATTTGGCTACCTCCTTGAGCGTATCCGAAGTGAAGGCGTACCCTGGTCGTGAGGACCTCCGAGGATGCCGCAGCGTGAAACAAATTAACCAGTTCCGTGCGATGCTTTTAGTATTAGCGGGCGCGGGGAACCGCCTCTGAGTACCGGGTGGCATAGTCCACCATGACTAGGATATACTTGTGGCCCGCGGGTTGAGGGCTCCAGGGGTCCCACCAAATCGACCCCTATCCTTTCAAAGGGGATGTCCACGAGGGAATAGGGACTAGAGGAGCGGTCCCTCCTAGGAATCTGGCGGGTCTGGCACTCCGGACAGGATTGACAGAACCGCCCGGACCTCCTCATTGATCCCAGGCCAGTAAAGCGGGCTTAATCCTCTCCAGTGTTTTTGGCCCGAGGTGGGCCTAGGGAGGTGAGCATGTGCCAACTTCGCATATCTCCCGCGCGGAAGGTGCAGCGGAATTAGCAACAACTTCCTCACCTCGCCCTCATGGGTAGCCACTTTCGGTACAACAGATCATTCTCAAGGACAAAGAAGGGTTCAGCGGTGTGGATCCGTCCGCTGTTGAGCTGTTAGGCAGAGCGACGCATTCGGGCAAAGCGCGGGAGTCATCATTCCACTGCTCCCTCTTAAAGGAGGCGGCGTGGACGAAATTGATGGTCCAGGCGCCGAGGAGTCTTGGGGCCTGGGCCGGGAAGAGTTCCTGGCTAGTCCCTTCTCGGCGGAATCTTCGGGTCAAGGTCCGTAGCCCGGAAAGGTCCCCGAGACACCAGCGCCCATAGGGCCTGCCCTTGTGCGCGCGTGGAGGCAGCGGGGAGGTGCCTTTTCCCCTCATAACAAGATCCAGCGAGGCCCGGGGCGGCGAATGGCTTACCGCTGATTCTTTTAGACCAGTCTTGTCCCAGAATCACTGGGAAGGGGGTCAGGTAACACAGCGACCGTCATTTGGATTGGTTCCCCTTCCAGGTGACATAGCAGTGGCGGAGCGATATGACCTAGTCCCCCATGCACACAGGTGACCAACAAATGCTGTTTTAACCACTGTTGCGGTAAGACAAAGCGGAGCAGCAATGGTAATGTTGCTGCGGAATCAAACAAAGCCACCCGCGGCGTGCCCATTTAGCAACACCACTCCCGTGTCCGGACTTCGCCAAAGGGATGCGGCGGGTACAATACCTCTCCGGCGATGTCCAGCTGCAGTCCATAGGCTCCGGGCGATGTGATGGGGGCAGTTTGGCAGCAGGTGACGGGTCTCTACACACGAAACAGCGGCGGACCCGGCCTCTCTCTGGCTCTGGCTGGCGCTTCTGCAGCGGCGTCGAGGGCTGGGGTGGCCGCCCGTCCCTGCGGTTCCAGCGAGCAGAGCTTTTCTGACCCCCAAGTCGGAGGACCGCCAACTGGCGCTCCAGGGCGTCGAGGAGGCCCGACATGTTCTGATAAGCGTGTCCCGGACCTGCTGGGCGAGGGAACTGGGCATCGCATTGACCAGGCCTTCACAGGCCACCCGCTCGACCACTTTCCGCCCGTCGGGTCCCTCTGGCCGTAGCCAGCGGCCCATCTTGCCCCAGAACTTCGAGCGCCTGCGGCGGGCCCGGAGTCAAAGACCCAGTTCCGCCATTGACGCCTGCTGGCGGGCTAATGCCGTAGCGGGCCAGTATTTCCGGGCTTGAGAGGTGCGTAGTAGCGGCCTCCTCCTCAGGAGGTCATAATAGGCCACAGCGCGAGTCCCGTCAGTATGGCGCCAGGATGGGCGCCCACTTTCGGACCGCTGCCACTTTCGTTCGGGTGGCGTCCTCTCAAACATGCCCAGGTAGGCGTCGGCGTCCTCGAAGGGCCGCGCCGGACTAAGGAGGCGGCTGCCTGGCGGGTCTGTCTCGCCCGTTGGGCTTCCACTAACCTGGCCCGTGGCCTCCAGCTCCCGGGTGGTGGCGGCTTGCGCAAGCTGCAGGCGCCTGGAGCTGGTCATTCATGCCTGCAGCACCGTGTTGAGGTCCTGTCCCTCCGTCATTCGGGATCTCTCTATCCTGCCGACTTCGCCACTTGTGAAGGACCGAGAGACAGCAATAAGGGTTGGGGTTTCCGGCCCGTATAATTTATACAGAACAAAGGTCAAATCTATAAACAAACAGTTCATAGCAGCGGCGCGACTCCTGGCGTCGCGCCATTAATGGGAGGAGCGGAAGTGGAGGAATGCGGGAAGGACGCAAGGGAGGATGGGAAGGATGGCGTCAGGGCAAGATGGCGGAGGAAGGAAGTATGACTGCGGTCAATCCAGGCCTATGGTGCAGGAAGGTCTTTCTTTCTAAGGAAGCAGAGGGAGAAAGTTAATACCCGCCATTCCCTGAATGGTTTCCCAGGTGCTGTCAGAATCAATCCATGACCTCCTACTATATATATATATATATATATATATATATATATATACACACACACATATAAACATATATATATATATACACATATACAATATATATACATACACATATATACACATATACACATGTATATATATATATATACATATATATATACATATATACACATACATATATATATACTGTACATATACATACAGTAATTGTGAAAAATATTTGCCTTCCTGATTTCTTATTCTTTTGCATGTTTGTCACAAAATGTTTCTGATCATCAAACACATTTAACCCTTAGTGAAATATAACACAAGTAAACACAAAATGCAGTTTTTAAATGATGGTTTTATTATTTAGGAAAAAAAATCCAAACCTACATGGCCCCTGGGGAAAAGTAATTCCCCCCTTGTTAAAAAAAAACCCTAACTGGGGTTATCACCCCTGAGTTAAACCTTAACCCCAGGCCTGATTCTGCCACCCTGTTTCAAACAAGAAATCATAAAAAAGGGCTGCCTGCACAGAAAGTAGACCAAAAGCACCTCAAAAGCTAGCATCATCCCAAGACCCAAAAAAAATTCAGGAAAAAATGAAACAGAAGTAATTGGCCCTATCAGTCTGGTGGGGTTATAAAGTTTTTCTAAAGCTTTGGGACTCCAAACCAGTGGGGCCTTACCCAAAATGGCAAAACATGGAACAGGGTGAACCTTCCGGGAGTCCCCCAAAAAATTCCCCCAAGAGCACAGGGCGCTCACCGAGGGTAAAGCCCCAGGAAAAGTTAAAAGAACGCAGGCCTCACTTGCCTCAATTAAGGTCAGCGTTCTGACTTCACCATAAGAAAAAACCCCGGGCAAAAGCGGCCTGGCGATTTCAAGGGCAAACCACTGTTAAGCAAAAGAACTGGGCTCGCTCAATTTTCAGAAACATCTCAATGATTCCGATTTTTGGGAAAATCCCTTTTTGGGGACTGATAAACAAAGTTGAATTTTTGGAAGGAAAATTCCCGTTACATCTGGCTAAAAAACACAGCATTTCAAAAAAAACATCAACCAACAGTAAAACATGTGGTGGTATGTGATGGTCGGGGTTGTTTTGTTTGGACCTGGGGTTCGGATAGATGGAACCATGAATTCTACTGTCTCCCAAAAAAGTCCTAAAGGAGAATGTCCGCCATCTTTTAAAATCCTCAAGCTGAAGTGATCTTGGGTGTTGCAAGGGGATAATGCCCCAAAACAACCCCAAATCCCCCTCTGAATGGCTGAAGAAAAAAAAAAATGAAGACTTTGGGTGGCTAGTTAAAGTCCACCTGAACCCCAATTGAGATCTACATGACCTTAAAATGGTTCATGCTAGAAAACCCTCAAAAAAAGCTGAATTAAAACAATTCTGAAAAGATGGGGGGAAAAATTTCCCTCAGGGCTGTAAAGACTCACTGCGTTATCAAAGGGGCGATTGCAGTTATTCTGCAAGGGTGGCCCAACCAGTTATTGGTTCAGGGGGGAGTTACTTTTTTCCCCCAGGGGCCCTGTAGGCTTGGATTTTTTTTCCTAAATAATAAAAAACCCTCATTTAAAAAAATGCATTTTGTTTTACTTGTGTTTTATTTGACTTGGTTAAATTGTTTTTGATCAGAAACATTTTTTTGTGACAAAATGCAAAAAAATAAAAATCAGGAAGGGGGGGAAATAGTTTTCACACCACTGTATATACATGTATACATATATATATAAAAATATATATAAAATATATAAACAGACATACATATATATATACAAAAACATATACATATCTAATATATACTGTTTTACACATATATACAGTATATACAAATCTAAATATATATTCTATATATATTAGGGGTGGGGCCAAAAAAAAATTAATCTAATTAATTAGAGGCTGTGTAATAATTAATCTTGATTAATGATGAATCAAACATGAAAATTTAAAAAAAAATGTTTTTTTTTTAAAAAAGGGGTTTTAGTGGGCGACAAATCAAATAATAACATGGACATGTATTGAAACTCCCGTTTTTAAATTTCGAAAAAATGTTTTTAAAATGCATTTAAATTTAAAACAGAAAAAAAAAAAAATCATCCCGGTTTTAAAATTGGGCGACTTAAAAATAAAGTGGTATTTTAATCTGTAGTTTTCATCTTGAGTTGCCACTGATCCCGTTTTTAGCTATTCATCCAGGCTAATTTCTAATGCTGATTTCATTAAACCTCATATATTCTTCTTCTTCCATCTTCAAACCCCTATATCCCCCAAAAGGGGTTTGCTTAACCCCTGCTTTCGCATGCTCCCCAAACCCCTTCTTTTTTTTTATCCAAAGCCCTTCTTCATTTTCCAACTTCTTCTCCCTTTTCTTTTCTGGTGCTTACAAAACAGTGTCTTGCAAAAAACCCACACACCATGGGGATAGGCCACCGACTCAACATGTCCACATTGATCAAAAGGCGTAAATCCCTGATGTAGACTAAATTTAACTGGGGGGGCAGACTGAAGATGATACTTGTCTTGCTATGGCTTCCCGCTGTAATGGGGTAAATTTTCAAAAAAAAATTATTTTTTCATATGTGATTTTTTCCACAGTTTTGGGGGGCCCAAAAATATTGGGAAAGGGAAATTTTAAATCGCCCCTTTAAAAAATTTTTTTAAATTTTTTTGGCCCCTATTTTTTGTTT